>NW_026778903.1:0-117500 GCF_030144855.1 Hypanus sabinus
GGTTCCGGCGCGGCACGGACACACGGGTGGGTGCTTGGATGTGACCACTCACCAGATACAGCAGATGGACTGAGGTCTCCAGGGCCGTGGAGCGTGCGCCGGGTGGGAAGGATAAGGGGCAGCGCTGACAGACAATGGCTCAGATTGGTCACCGGCACTGAGATCAGTCCCCACACTTACACAATCACTGGCTTCCCACACCACCACCCCTCCCATCGATTTCAACCGGCAGCTGAAGTTTCCTGTGTGTTCAAACACAGTGCAACAGGATTTGGGAAGTGGTCACTTCCTCCTTGACTCCTGCAGAGGTGCCGTTTCAGTCTGAGCCTCAGAAACACGCAGGCTGGCGGGAGGGGCGAGAGATGGGGAGGAGAGAGAGGAGGGTGGGTGATGAGATGGGGAGACGGAGAGGCAGGGTATATACACGTGTGCGCGCACACACACTCACACACACACTCACACACACACACTCACACGCACACACACACACACACACACACACTCACACGCACACACACACTCACACACACACTCACACACACACACTCACACACACACGCACACGCACACACACTCACACACACACACTCACACACGCACACACACTCACACACACACACTCAAACACACACACACTCACACGCACACACTCACACACACACACGCACACACACTCACACACTCACACGCACACTCACACACACACACACACACACACACACACACACACACACACACATCTCTAATCCTACAACACTGCATATCCACAGCATGGACAGGGGTCACTAACTCTCAGTCTGCCACCATCCCTCCTCCCTCTTCCCTGCTTTGCACAGGCACCTCACCCTGGCAACATGCTGCAGAGTGCACAGCAAGATTCCATGAGGCACTGCCCCTCCCACTGGGTGCTACTCCCTCGTGCGAGGCCCTTCACACAGTGACAGCAGCGGCTGCCGTTCCCGGTGGAGCAATAGTGAAATGCTCGTTCCGGGTTTCCCAATGAGATGGCAAGTGCTGCAGAGGGTGGTGTGTCTGCCAGAGCCTCCCCATCCAGAATGGCACACTCTCCTCATCTCAGTCAGACTCTGAGAGACAGCCACACAGTGGGAGGGGGTGGTGAGGAGGCAGTGCTGTGGGAGGGGGGTGGTGAGGAGGCAGTGCTGTGGGAGGGGGTGGTGAGGAGAGAGTGCTGTGGGAGGGGGCTGCGAGGAGAGAGTGCTGTGGGAGGGGGTGGTGAGGAGAGAGTGCTGTGGGAGGGGGCTGCGAGGAGAGAGTGCTGTGGGAGGGGGCTGCGAGGAGAGAGTGCTGTGGGAGGGGGTGGTGAGGAGAGAGTGCTGTGGGAGGGGGCTGCGAGGAGAGAGTGCTGTGGGAGGGGGTGGCGAGGAGAGAGTGCTGTGGGAGGGGGCTGCGAGGAGAGAGTGCTGTGGGAGGGGGGTGGCGAGGAGAGAGTGCTGTGGGAGGGGGGTGGCGAGGAGAGAGTGCTGTGGGAGGGGGCTGCGAGGAGAGAGTGCTGTGGGAGGGGGCGGGCTGCGAGGAGAGAGTGCTGTGGGAGGGGGCTGCGAGGAGAGAGTGCTGTGGGAGGGGGGCGGTGAGGAGGCAGTGCTGTGGGAGGGGGTGGTGAGGAGGCAGTGCTGTGGGAGGGGGCTGCGAGGAGAGAGTGCTGTGGGAGGGGGGTGGCGAGGAGAGAGTGCTGTGGGATGGGGCAGTGTGGAGGGAGTGCTGTGGGATGGGGCAGTGTGGAGGGAGTGCTGTAGGAGGGGCAGTGTGGAGGGAGTGCTGTAGGAGGGGGCTGCGAGGAGAGAGTGCTGTGGGATGGGGCAGTGTGGAGGGAGTGCTGTAGGAGGGGCTGCGAGGAGAGAGTGCTGTGGGAGGGGGCTGCGAGGAGAGTGCTGTGGGAGGGGGTGGTGAGGAGAGAGTGCTGTGGGAGGGGGTGGTGAGGAGAGAGTGCTGTCAGTGTGGAGGGAGTGCTGTGGGAGGGGGGCTGCGAGGAGAGAGTGCTGTGGGAGGGGGTGGTGAGGAGAGAGTGCTGTGGGATGGGGCAGTGTGGAGTGAGTGCTGTGGGAGGGGGCTGCGAGGAGAGAGTGCTGTGGGATGGGGCAGTGTGGAGGGAGTGCTGTAGGAGGGGCAGTGTGGAGAGTGCTGTGGGAGGTGGCAATGTGGAGGGCAGTAAGGAGGCAGTGCTGTGGGAGGGGGCTGCGAGGAGAGAGTGCTGTGGGAGGGGGTGGTGAGGAGGGAGTGCTGTGGGAGGGGGCTGCGAGGAGAGAGTGCTGTGGGAAGGGGTGGTGAGGAGGCAGTGCTGTGGGAGGGGGCTGCGAGGAGAGAGTGCTGTGGGAGTGGGTGGTGAGGAGAGAGTGCTGTGGGATGGGGCAGTGTGGAGGGAGTGCTGTGGGAGGGGGCTGCGAGGAGAGAGTGCTGTGGGAGGGGGGTGGTGAGGAGAGAGTGCTGTGGGAGGGGGTGGTGAGGAGAGAGTGCTGTGGGAGGGGGGTGGTGAGGAGGCAGTGCTGTGGGAGGGGGGCTGCGAGGAGAGAGTGCTGTGGGATGGGGCAGTGTGGAGGGAGTGCTGTAGGAGGGGGGGTGGCGAGGAGGCAGTGCTGTGGGAGGGGGTGGTGAGGAGAGAGTGCTGTGGGATGGGGCAGTGTGGAGGGAGTGCTGTAGGAGGGGCAGTGTGGAGAGTGCTGTGGGAGGTGGCAATGTGGAGGGCAGTAAGGAGGCAGTGCTGTGGGAGGGGGCTGCGAGGAGAGAGTGCTGTGGGAGGGGGGCTGCGAGGAGAGAGTGCTGTGGGAGGGGGGGTGGTGAGGAGGCAGTGCTGTGGGAGGGGGCTGTGAGGAGAGAGTGCTGTGGGAGGGGGTGGTGAGGAGAGAGTGCTGTGGGATGGGCAGTGTGGAGGGAGTGCTGTGGGAGGGGGCTGCGAGGAGAGAGTGCTGTGGGAAGGGGTGGTGAGGAGGCAGTGCTGTGGGAGGGGGCTGCGAGGAGAGAGTGCTGTGGGAGGGGGGTGGTGAGGAGAGAGTGCTGTGGGATGGGGCAGTGTGGAGGGAGTGCTGTGGGAGGGGGCTGCGAGGAGAGAGTGCTGTGGGAGGGGGGTGGTGAGGAGGCAGTGCTGTGGGAGGGGGCTGCGAGGAGAGAGTGCTGTGGGAGGGGGGTGGTGAGGAGAGAGTGCTGTGGGATGGGGCAGTGTGGAGTGAGTGCTGTGGGAGGGGGCTGCGAGGAGAGAGTGCTGTGGGAAGGTGTGGTGAGGAGGCAGTGCTGTGGGAGGGGGTGGTGAGGAGAGAGTGCTGTGGGATGGGGCAGTGTGGAGGGAGTGCTGTAGGAGGGGGCTGCGAGGAGAGAGTGCTGTAGGAGGGGGCTGCGAGGAGAGAGTGCTGTGGGAGGGGGGTGGCGAGGAGGCAGTGCTGTGGGAGGGGGCTGCGAGGAGAGAGTGCTGTAGGAGGGGGCTGCGAGGAGAGAGTGCTGTGGGATGGGGCAGTGTGGAGGGAGTGCTGTGGGAGGGGGCTGCGAGGAGAGAGTGCTGTGGGATGGGGCAGTGTGGAGGGAGTGCTGTAGGAGGGGGCTGCGAGGAGAGAGTGCTGTAGGAGGGGGCTGCGAGGAGAGAGTGCTGTGGGAGGGGGGTGGCGAGGAGGCAGTGCTGTGGGAGGGGGTGGTGAGGAGAGAGTGCTGTGGGATGGGGCAGTGTGGAGGGAGTGCTGTAGGAGGTGGCAATGTGGAGGGCAGTAAGGAGGCAGTGCTGTGGGATGGGGCAGTGAGAAGGGAGGGCTGTGGGTGATAAGGTGGGAGCTGTGTAGGAGAGGTGATGAGGAGGGAGCACCATAGGAGGGGGTGGTGAGCAGGGAGTTCTGAGGGATGGTAGTGAGGAGATATCATTGTGGGATGGGCAGTGGGGAGGGAGCACTCACACTTGTCCACAATAAATTCTGTCCGCTGTTTTCCAGTTGGTCCAAGTCCCATTGCAAACTCGGATAGCCTTTCTCTCTGTCCAGTACACCCCAATCTTGTGTCGTCTGCACATTTTCTGATCCAGTTAGCCACATTATCAGCCAGATCATTGATATGGAAGACAAACAACGACAGACCCAGCTCCGATCCCTGTGGTATTCCACTTGTCATGGTCTCCAGGCAGAGAAGCAAACCATTTACTGCCAATCTCCCAAGGAACCTATGTCTAATCCAATTTACTTCCTAAACTGTAAGTGACAGAAGCTTCTTGACCCACCTCCCACGTGGGGTCTTGTCAAATGCCTCACTAAAGTCCTTGTCGTTCATTTCTTTGAGCTTTAATGTCATTAACTTTCCTGGTTTTCTCCTTGAACAACTCAGTAAGATCGTTTAGAGGCAGCCGACCATGCAGAAAGCCATCTTGACTATCCCTAATCCCTGCCCTCATATACCCAGTCCCTTAGTATACACTCCGATAACTTTCTCACTACTGATGTCAGGCTCACCGGCCTGTTATTCGTACAGTCCTTGTTAAAAAAATAGAACAACATTAGCTATCAACCAATCCACTGGCTTCTCACCTGTGGCTAAGGCCACGGCAATTTCTGCACTTGCCTCTCACAGGGTCCGAGAGAACACCTCAGGCACTGAGGTGATTTATACACTCCGCTTTGCCTCAAAACAGCAGCCATCTCCACCTCTGTAATCTGTATAGGGTCCACAGCTCACTGCTGTGTTGTCTCAGTTCTATAGACTCCTTCAGCCCCATGCATTTATGACCGCTCTGATCTGCAAGATGACCAACTTTGTCTTTTCTATCCTTAAGCTATTTATATGTCTGTAGATGCCCTTGAGATTCTCCATCGCCTGGTCTGTGACAGCTATCTCGTGCCTTCTTACAGCCCTCTTGAGTTCTCCTGTGTTTCTTATACTCCTCAAATTCCTCGTGTGTACCTACCTGCCTTTCCCTGTTGTGCACTTCCTCCTCCTTCTTAACCATGGCTTCAATACCCATGGAGAACCAAGATTGCCCAAACCTGTTATCCTGAGAGGAATATAGAAACTCTGTACTCTCAGAATTTCACTTTTTAAGGCCTCCCTCTCACCAATTACGCCATTGCCGGAAGACAACTTGTCCCAATCCACACTTGCCAGATCATTTCTAGTATCATCAAAATTGGTCTTTCTCCAATTCAGAGCCTCAACCTGAAGACCAGACCTATCCCCCTCCAAGATTATCTTGAAACTAATGGAATTATGATCACTAAATCCAAAGTGAAATGCCTACACACATTGTGTTATTTGCCTTGTATCGTTCCCCAACAGGAGATGCAGTATCACGTTCTCTTAGTTGGGATCTCTCCTGACAAATCATCTAGCCCTTTTACAGTCAGTACGTGGAAAGTTAAAAACACCTACTGTTAAATCCGTAAGTCTCTTGTAACTGCTATCCCTCGACAAGCTGCTGCTCTAAATCCCACTGGGTGGAGTGGGGAGAGGGGTGGTGTGGGAGAGAGTTGTGGGGTTAGATTGAGGGGGTGAGGCACGGGGGAAGCGAGGAGTGAATGCATACACAGTCAAGGGACTTCACATGGGTTTTTATTCTTAATTCCAGCATTAAGAACTTTTTCCCCCTCTCTCATCACCCCATCTCCCATTTATACCCCTCCCTGCCCCTCTCTAGCTTTCCCAGCCCCTCCCTCACACCTCCCTCTTCCTCTCCCCTCCCCTTCCTCCCACTCCATCTACTTTTTCCCCAGCTCTCTTCTCCTCTTCCTTTCACTTCCCTACTATCCCCTTCTCTCATACCTCGGTGTGGACCATCCCTGGGCAGTGCCACGTATCCTGTTCGGAGGGACTGATCTGCTCTGAGGGGGAAGGAGTGAGCTGTCCCAGAGCAGGAAGGACGATCCACCCGGATCTACCTCCTTCACATTGAGTGGAGACGCTGCACTGCCCAGCTAGCGCCTCCTGTTAGTGAGCGGGTATAGCAGCGCTGGCCCAGAGGCTCTCCCTCAACAGCCGCTACCCATCCTGCTTTGCAATGGCTAGCGATTGCCTGACACCCTGGCCGCGCGGACACACGGCCCCAAATCTCAACCACGGGATCCGTGTACTTGTAGCCTCTGTGACTCCCTCGGGCCCCTGCTTCTCACCTGAGACGGCCTGCGTCAATTTGACCTTCCAACTTGCAACACCTCACACCTATCCAAATTAAACTCTTATTTGCCATACCTCAGTTGATCGAGATCCCCCGGCAATTTTTGACAACCTCTTTGACTGCCGATGATACATTTTCGTTAGTGTCATCTGCAGACTTCCTAACCATGACTTGTACATTTTCATCCAAACCATTGTTGTGGATGACAAACAAACTGAGCCCTGGGGAATACCTCTTGTCACGGGTCTCCAGTCATCCACCATCCGCCCCCGCTTCCCACTGTCAAGCCTGTTGTGTATCCAGTTCACCAGCTCTCCCTGCACACGGAGAGAGGGGTGGGAACCCGGAACGGACTGCCAGCTGAGAGAAGTAGTAGAGCCTATGATGGGTCTAGGTGGACATTTGAGTCACCCAGGCAAAGGGGTTTAGTGGTCAAATGTCATGCAAAATCCCAATGAAGGGTGTTGGCCCAAAGCATCAACCATTTATTCCCCTTCGTAGACGATGGCTGACCTGCTGAGTTCCTCCAGGACTTTGTGCATCTTGCTCAGGATTTCCAGGAACTGCAGAAACGCTTCTGCTTCTAATGAGTTAGAATGCACGAGTTGGGCTGAACAGCTAGCATGGGTGAGATGGGCCAAATGGCCTGATTCTATGCTGTTCAATGGTTGATTCTGTGTAGACCCCCTCACAAGAGGCTGGGCTAGCGAGAGCTCCTCCACTCCCCGCTCACTTTCAAAAAGAGGTCGCCTCAAAGGCAGCTGCAATGTGTAACTTCCCCGGGGATGGCAAACAACGAAACGTGGGGATTTCTTCTGCTGTGTGAGTCTCCTGCTCAGGCCATGGAAGTGGAAGACATTTCTCATTATCCTCTTCACAGCTCGCTGGTGCTTTGTTAGGAGGATGAAGACTGTTTTATTTGTTACGTGTACAGTAAGACAGCCGGGGGATGGTATCTGACAGCTTCGGGCAGACGGGGCTCCTCAGCCGTGGTTGGCAGCTCACCAAGGAGAAGGAAAACTAATCTCAAATCTCCGCTGCCTTTCAGCTGTATCCACTCACGGGGAAGGCGTCGGGAGGGAAAAATCCGCAGCGGGAGTCCCCGAGGCCGTCCTACATTGAGTTCAACGCTGACTGGCAACTCCTGCAACACCGCTGACACCAAACTGGATCTGTCTCCGCCGTTCGTTTGGGCTCATAAATGCGTGGAGAGGGGGAGCTTGCAACAGGGGCAACAGTTCACTCTCCATATCGGACTGCCCTGGCTTGTGAATCTAGGCAGCTAGGACGCAATATCCATGGTCAACCCTGACCCTCACCTCACTTCACAGTACATCAAGATATTAAGGCATACTGTGAAGCAACTTTTGTCAGCAACTTACTAACCCTTACTAAACTGTATGCTTTGGACCGTGGGTGGAAACTGAAGCACACAGAGCAAACACAAGTGGTCACTGGGAGTAGGTACAGACCAATCGAACCCCGGTCGCTGGTGCCGTAAGGCGTCACATTAACTGCTATGCTGCCGTCAGTTCCGTTCACGGGAAAGGTCGCCGCACAGTGGAACTCAGCAGTGAGTCTCTGCAGGAGGCATCAACTGAACGGAAAGCGGACTTGCTGCAAAACACTCTCCACACGAGCAGCGTCTGGGGAGAGAGAAGCATGTCCGGCTCCGAGATCCTGCGTCTAATTTGAGAAAGAGAGTAAATCAGTCAGGGGATCAGAGAGGGTCACCTCACACAGGGACACGGAGACTGGAACTGTGCACGGTGCTCCCGGTGTGGGTCTGACCCAGGGATAGGGAGACTGGAACCGTGCACGGTGCTCCCGTCGTGGGTCTGACCCAGGGATACGGAGACTGGAACTGCGCACGTTGCTCCCGGTGTGTGTCTGACCCAGGGATACGGAGACTGGAACTGCGCACGTAGCTCCCGGTGTGGGTCTGACACAGGGATACGGAGACTGGAGCCAAGCAAGGTGCTCCCGGTGTGGGTCTGACCCAGGGATATGGAGACTGGAAGCATGTACGGTGCTCCCGGTGTGGGTCTGACCCAGGGATAGGGAGACTGGAACCATGCACGGTGCTCCCGGTGTGGGTCTGACCCAGGGATAGGGAGACTGGAACTGTGTACGGTGCTCCCGGTGTGGGTCTGACCCAGGGATATGAGACTAGAACTGTGCACGGTGCTCCCGGTGTGGGTCTGACCCAGGGATATGAGACTGGAACTGTGCACGGTGCTCCCGGTGTGGGTCTAACCCAGGGACACGGAGACTGGAACTGTGCACGGTGCTCCCGGTGTGGGTCTGACCCAGGGACACGGAGACTGGAACTGTGCACGGTGCTCCCGGTGTGGGTCTGACCCAGGGATAGGGAAACTGGAAACGTGCACGGTGCTCCCGGTGTGGGTCTGACCCAGGAATACGGAGACTGGAACCGAGCAAGGTGCTCCCGGTGTGTGTCTTATCCAGGGATATGGAGACTGGAACCATGCACGGTGCTCCCGGTGTGGGTCTGATCCAGGGATATGGAGACTGGAACTGTGCACGGTACTCCCGGTGTGGGTCTGACCCAGGGACACGGAGACTGGAACTGCGCACGTAGCTCCCAGTGTGGGTCTGACCCAGGGATATGACACTGGAACTGTGCACGATGCTCCCGGTGTGGGTCTGACCCAAGGATACGGAGACTGGAACTGTGCATGGTGCTCCCGGTGTAGGTCTGACCCAAGGATACGGAGACTGGAACTGTGCATGGTGCTCCCGGTGTGGGTCTGACCCAGGGATACGGAGACCGGAACTGTGCACGGTACTCCCGGTGTGGGTCTGACCCAGGGATAGGGAGACTGGAACCGTGCACGGTGCTCCCGGTGTGGGTCTGACCCAGGGATACGGAGACTGGAACTGTGCATGGTGCTCCCGGTGTGGGTCTGACCCAGGGATACGGAGACTGGAACTGCGCACATTGCTCCCGGTGTGGGTCTGACCCAGGGATATGGAGACTGGAACCGTGCACGGTTCCTGGTATGGGTCTGACCCAGGGACACGAAGACTGGAACAGCGCACGTAGCTCCCGGTGTGTGTCTGACCCAGGGATACGGAGACTGGAACTGCGCACGTAGCTCCCGGTGTGGGTCTGACCCAGGGATATGGAGACTGGAACCGTGCACGGTGTTCCCGGTATGGGTCTGACCCAGGGACACGGAGACTGGAACAGCGCACGTAGCTTCCGGTGTGTGTCTGACCCAGGAATACGGAGACTGGAACCGTGCACGGTGCTCCTGGTGTGGGTCTGACCCAGGGATAGGGAGACTGGAACCGTGCACGGTGCTCCCGGCTTGGGTCTGACCCAGGGATACGGGGACTGGAACCGTGCACGGTGCTCCCGGTGTGGGTCTGACCCAGGGATACGGAGACTGGAACTGTGCACGGTACTCCCGGTGTGGGTCTGACCCAGGGACACGGAGACTGGAACTGCGCACGTAGCTCCCGGTGTGGGTCTCATCCAGGGATATGGAGACTGGAACCGTGCACGGTGCTCCCGGTGTGGGTCTGACCCAGGAATACGGAGACTGGAACCGAGCAAGGTGCTCCCGGTGTGTGTCTTATCCAGGGATATGGAGACTGGAACTGTGCACGGTGCTCCCGGTGTGGGTCTGACCCAAGGATACGGAGACTGGAACTGTGCATGGTGCTCCCGGTGTAGGTCTGACCCAAGGATACGGAGACTGGAACTGTGCATGGTGCTCCCGGTGTGGGTCTGACCCAGGGATACGGAGACCGGAACTGTGCACGGTACTCCCGGTGTGGGTCTGACCCAGGGATAGGGAGACTGGAACCGTGCACGGTGCTCCCGGTGTGGGTCTGACCCAGGGATACGGAGACTGGAACTGTGCATGGTGCTCCCGGTGTGGGTCTGACCCAGGGATACGGAGACTGGAACTGCGCACATTGCTCCCGGTGTGGGTCTGACCCAGGGATATGGAGACTGGAACCGTGCACGGTTCCTGGTATGGGTCTGACCCAGGGACACGAAGACTGGAACAGCGCACGTAGCTCCCGGTGTGTGTCTGACCCAGGGATACGGAGACTGGAACTGCGCACGTAGCTCCCGGTGTGGGTCTGACCCAGGGATATGGAGACTGGAACCGTGCACGGTGTTCCCGGTATGGGTCTGACCCAGGGACACGGAGACTGGAACAGCGCACGTAGCTTCCGGTGTGTGTCTGACCCAGGAATACGGAGACTGGAACCGTGCACGGTGCTCCTGGTGTGGGTCTGACCCAGGGATAGGGAGACTGGAACCGTGCACGGTGCTCCCGGCTTGGGTCTGACCCAGGGATACGGGGACTGGAACCGTGCACGGTGCTCCCGGTGTGGGTCTGACCCAGGGATACGGAGACTGGAACTGTGCACGGTACTCCCGGTGTGGGTCTGACCCAGGGACACGGAGACTGGAACTGCGCACGTAGCTCCCGGTGTGGGTCTCATCCAGGGATATGGAGACTGGAACCGTGCACGGTGCTCCCGGTGTGGGTCTGACCCAGGAATACGGAGACTGGAACCGAGCAAGGTGCTCCCGGTGTGTGTCTTATCCAGGGATATGGAGACTGGAACTGTGCACAGTGCTCCCGTCGTGGGTCTGACCCAGGGATACGGAGACTGGAACTGCGCACGTTGCTCCCGGTGTGTGTCTGACCCAGGGATACGGAGACTGGAACTGCGCACGTAGCTCCCGGTGTGGGTCTGACACAGGGATACGGAGACTGGAGCCAAGCAAGGTGCTCCCGGTGTGGGTCTGACCCAGGGATATGGAGACTGGAAGCATGTACGGTGCTCTCGGTGTGGGTCTGACCCAGGGATACGGAGACTGGAACTGCGCACGTTGCTCCCGGTGTGTGTCTGACCCAGGGATACGGAGACTGGAACTGCACACGTAGCTCCCACTGTGGGTCTGACCCAGGGGTACGGAGACTGGAACTGTGCACGGTACTCCCGGTGTGGGTCTGACCCAGGGACACGGAGACTGGAACTGTGCACGGTGCTCCCGGTCAGGGTCTGTCCCAGGGATAGGGAGACTGGAACCGTGCACGGTGCTCCCGGCGTGGGTCTGACCCAGGGATACGGAGACTGGAACCGAGCAAGGTGCTCCCGGTGTGTGTCTGACCCAGGGATACAGAGACTGGAACTGTGCATGGTGCTCCCGGTGTGGGTCTGACCCAGGGATAGGGAGACTGGAACCATGCACGGTGCTCCCGGTGTGGGTCTGACCCAGGGACATGGAGACTGGAACTGTGTACGGTGCTCCTGGTGTGGGTCTGATCCAGGGATATGAGACTGGAACTGTGCACGGTGCTCCCGGTGTGGGTCTGACCCAGGGATATGAGACTGGAACTGTGCACGGTGCTCCCGGTATGGGTCGGACCCAGGGACACGGAGACTGGAACTGTGCACGGTACTCCCAGTGTGGGTCTGACCCAGGGACACGGAGACTGGAACTGTGCACGATGCTCCCTGTGTGGGTCTGACCCAGGGATACGGAGACTGGAACCGAGCAAGGTGCTCCCGGTGTGTGTCTTATCCAGGGATATGGAGACTGGAACCATGCACGGTGCTCCCGGTGTGGGTCTGACCCAGGGATACGGAGACTGGAACTGTGCACGGTACTCCCGGTGTGGGTCTGACCCAGGGACACGGAGACTGGAACTGCGCACGTAGCTCCAGGTGTGGGTCTGATCCAGGGATATGGAGACTGGAACCGTGCACGGTGCTCCCGGTGTGGGTCTGACCCAGGGATACGGAGACTGGAACTGTGCATGGTGCTCCCGGTGTGGGTCTGCCCCTGGGATACCGAGACTGGAACTGTGCACGGTACTCCCAGTGTGGGTCTGACCCAGGGACACGGAGACTGGAACTGTGCACGGTGCTCCCGGTGTGGGTCTGACCCAGGGATAGGGAGACTGGAACCGTGCACGGTGCTCCCGTCGTGGGTCTGACCCAGGGATACGGAGACTGGAACTGCGCACGTTGCTCCCGGTGTGTGTCTGACCCAGGGATACGGAGACTGGAACTGCGCACGTAGCTCCCGGTGTGGGTCTGACACAGGGATACTGAGACTGGAGCCAAGCAAGGTGCTCCCGGTGTGGGTCTGACCCAGGGATATGGAGACTGGAAGCATGTACGGTGCTCCCGGTGTGGGTCTGACCCAGGGATAGGGAGACTGGAAACATGCACGGTGCTCCCGGTGTGGGTCTGACCCAGGGATAGGGAGACTGGAACTGTGTACGGTGCTCCCGGTGTGGGTCTGACCCAGGGATATGAGACTAGAACTGTGCACGGTGCTCCCGGTGTGGGTCTGACCCAGGGATATGGGACTGGAACTGTGCACGGTGCTCCCGGTGTGGGTCTGACCCAGGGACACGGAGACTGGAACTGTGCACAGTGATCCCGGTGTGGGTCTGACCCAGGGACACGGAGACTGGAACTGTGAACTGTGCTCCCGGTGTTGGTATGACCCAGGGATACGGAGACAGGAACTGTGTACGGTGTGGGTCTTACCCAGGGATACGGAGACTGGAACTGTGCACGGTGCTCCCGGTGTGGGTCTGACCCAGGGACATGGAGACTGGAACTGTGCACGGTGCTCCCGTGTGGGTCTGACCCAATGATAGAGAGACTTGAACTGTGCACGGTGCTCCCGTTGTGGTTCTGAACCAGGGATATGGAGACTGGAACTGTGCATGGAGCTCCCATGTGGGACTGACCCAGGGTTACGGAGACTGGAACTGCGCACGTTGCTCCCGGTGTGGGTCTGACCCAGGGACACGGAGATTGGAACTGCGCACGTTGCTCCCGGTGTGAGTCTGACCCAGGGTTACGGAGACTGGAACTGCGCACGTTGCTCCCGGTGTGGGTCTGACCCAGGGACATGGAGACTGGAACCGTGCACGGTGCACCCATGTGGGTCTGACCCAGGGATACGGAGACTGGAACCGTGCAAGGTGCTCCTGGTGTGGGTCTGACCCAGGGATAGGGAGACTGGAACCGTGCACGGTGCTCCCGGTTTGGGTCTGACCCAGGGATACGGGGACTGGAACCGTGCACGGTGCACCCATGTGGGTCTGACCCCGGGACATGGAGACTGGAACTGTGCACGGTGCTCCCATGTGGGTCTGACCCCGGGACATGGAGACTGGAACCGTGCACGGTGCTCCCAGCGTGGGTCTGACCCAGGGATATGGAGACTGGAACTGCGCACGTTGCTCCCGGTGTGTGTCTGACCCAGGGATACGGAGACTGGAACTGCACACGTAGCTCCCACTGTGGGTCTGACCCAGGGATACGGAGACTGGAACTGTGCACGGTACTCCCGGTGTGGGTCTGACCCAGGGACACGGAGACTGGAACTGTGCACGGTGCTCCCGGTGTGGGTCTGACCCAGGGATAGGGAGACTGGAACCGTGCACGGTGCTCCCGGCGTGGGTCTGACCCAGGGATACGGAGACTGGAACTGCGCACGTTGCTCCCGGTGTGTGTCTGACCCAGGGATACGGAGACTGGAACTGCGCACGTAGCTCCCGGTGTGGGTCTGACCCAGGGATATGGAGACTGGAACCGTACACGGTGCTCCCGGTGTGGGTCTGACCCAGGGATACGGAGACTGGAACTGTGCATGGTGCTCCCGGTGTGGGTCTGACCCAGGGATACGGAGACTGGAACTGTGCACGGTGCTCCCGGTGTGGGTCTGACCCAGGGATAGGGAGACGGGAACCGTGCACGGTGCTCCCGACATGGGTCTGACCCAGGGATACGGAGACTGGAACTGCGCACGTTGCTCCCGGTGTGTGTCTGACCCAGGGATACGGAGACTGGAACTGCGCACGTAGCTCCCGGTGTGGGTCTGACCCAGGGATACGGAGACTGGAGCCAAGCAAGGTGCTCCCGGTGTGGGTCTGACCCAGGGATACAGAGACTGGAACTGTGCATGGTGCTCCCGGTGTGGGTCTGACCCAGGGATAGGGAGACTGGAACCATGCACGGTGCTCCCGGTGTGGGTCTGACCCAGGGACACGGAGACTGGAACTGTGAACGGTACTCCCGGTGTGGGTCTGACCCAGGGACATGGAGACTGGAACTGTGTACGGTGCTCCTGGTGTGGGTCTGATCCAGGGATATGAGACTGGAACTGTGCACGGTGCTCCCGGTGTGGGTCTGACCCAGGGATATGAGACTGGAACTGTGCACGGTGCTCCCGGTGTGGGTCTGACCCAGGGACACGGAGACTGGAACTGTGCACGGTGCTCCCGGTGTGGGTCTGCCCCAGGGACATGGAGACTGCAACTGTGCAAGGTGCTCCCGTGTGGGTCTGACCCAGTGATAGAGAGACTTGAACTGTGCATGGTGCTCCAGGTGTGGTTCTGATCGAGGGATATGGAGACTGGAACTGTGCATGGTGCTCCCATGTGGGTCTGACCCAAGTATACGGAGACTGGAACTGCGCACTTTGCTCCCGGTGTGTGTCTGACCCAGAGATACGGAGACTGGAACTGCGCACGCAGCTCCCACTGTGGGTCTGACCCAGGGATACGGAGACTGGAACTGTGCACAGTGCTCCCGGTGTGGGTCTGACCCAGGAATAGGGAGACTGGAACCGTGCACGGTGCTCCCGGCGTGGGTCTGACCCAGGGATACGGAGACTGGAACTGTGCACGTTGCTCCCGGTGTGTGTCTGACCCAGGGATACGGAGACTTGAACCGAGCAAAGTGCTCCCGGTGTGGGTCTGATCCAGGGATATGGAGACTGGAACCATGCACGGTGCTCCCGGTGTGGGTCTGATCCAGGGATATGGAGACTGGAACTGTGCACGGTGCTCCCGGTGTGGGTCTGACCCAGGGACATGGAGACTGGAACTGTGTACGGTGCTGCTGGTGTGGGTCTGACGCAGGGACACGGAGATTGGAACTCTGCACGTTGCTCCCTGTGTGGGTTTGACCCAGTGATACGGAGACTGGAACTGTGCACGGTGCTCCCGGTGTGGGTCTGACCCAGGGACATGGAGACTGGAACTGTGCACGGTGCTCCCGTGTGGGGCTGACCCAGGGATACGGAGACTGGAACTGTGCACGGTGCTCCCGGTGTGGTTCTGATCCAGGGATATGGAGACTGGAACTGTGCATGGTGCTCCCATGTTGGTCTGACCCAGGAATAGGGAGACTGGAACCGTGCACGGTGCTCCCGGTGTGGGACTGACCCAGGGATACGGAGACTGGAACTGCGCACGTTGCTCCCGGTGTGGGTCTGACCCAGGGACATGGAGACTGGAACTGTACATGTTGTTCCCGGTGTGGGTCTGACCCAGGGATACGGAGACTGGAACTGTGCGCGGTGCTCCCGGTTTGGGTCTGACCCACGAACATGGACACTGGAATTGTGCACGGTGCTCCCGGCGTGTGTCTGACCCAGGGATACGGAGACTGGAACTGCGCACATAGCTCCTGGTGTGGGTCTGACCCAGGAAAATGGAGACTGGAACCGTGCACGGTGTTCACGGTATGGGTCTGACCCAGGGACACAGAGACTGGAACTGTGTAAGGTGCGACTGGTGTGGGTCTGACGCAGGGATACGGAGATTGGAACTCCGCACGGTGCTCCCGGTGTGGGTCTGACCCAGTGATAGAGAGACTTGAACTGTGCATGGTGCTCCCGGTGTGGTTCTGATCCAGGGATATGGAGACTGGAACTGTGCATGGTGCTCCCATGTGGGTCTGACCCAGGGATAGGGAGACTGGAACCGTGCACGGTGCTCCCGGCGTGGGTCTGACCCAGGGATACGGAGACTGGAACCGCGCACGTTGCTCCCGGTGTGGGTCTGACCCAGGGACACAGAGACTGGAACTGTACATGTTGCTCCCGGTGTGGGTCTGACCCAGGGATACGGAGACTGGAACTGTGCGCGGTGCTCCCGGTGTGGGTCTGACCCAGGGACACGGAGACTGGAACCATGCACGGTACTCCCGGTGTGGGACTGACCCAGGGACATGGACACTGGAACTGTGCACGGTGCTCCCGGCGTGGGTCTGACCCAGGGATACGGACACTGGAACTGTGCACGGTGCTCCCGGCGTGGGTCTGACCTACGGACACGGAGACTGGAACTGAACACGTTGCTCCCGGTGTGTGTCTGACCCAGGGATACGGAGACTGGAACCGTGCACGGTGCTCCCGGTGTGGGTCTGACCCAAGGATATGGAGACTGGAACCGTGCACGGTGCTCCCGGCTTGGTTCTGACCCAGGGATCCGGGAACTGGAACCGTGCACGGTGCTCCCGGTGTGGGTCTGACCCCGGGACACGGAGACTGGAACCGTGCACTGTGCTCCCAGCTTGGGTCTGACCCAGGGATACGGAGACTGGAACTGCGCACGTAGCTCCCACTGTGGGTCTGACCCAGGGATACGGAGACTGGAACCGTGCACGGTGCTCCCGGTGTGGGTCTGACCCAGGGATATGGAGACTGGAACCGTGCACGGTGCTCCCGGCTTGGTTCTGACCCAGGGATCCGGGAACTGGAACCGTGCACGGTGCTCCCGGTGTGGGTCTGACCCCGGGACACGGAGACTGGAACCATGCACGGTACTCCCGGTGTGGGACTGACCCAGGGACATGGACACTGGAACTGTGCACGGTGCTCCCGGCGTGGGTCTGACCCAGGGATACGGACACTGGAACTGTGCACGGTGCTCCCGGCGTGGGTCTGACCTACGGACACGGAGACTGGAACTGAACACGTTGCTCCCGGTGTGTGTCTGACCCAGGGATACGGAGACTGGAACCGTGCACGGTGCTCCCGGTGTGTGTCTGACCCAGGGATACGGAGACTGGAACCGTGCACGGTGCTCCCGGTGTGGGTTTGACCCAGGGATATGGAGACTGGAACCGTGCACGGAGCTCCCGGCTTGGTTCTGACCCAGGGATCCGGGAACTGGAACCGTGCACGGTGCTCCCGGTGTGGGTCTGACCCCGGGACACGGAGACTGGAACCGTGCACGGTGCTCCCAGCTTGGGTCTGACCCAGGGATACGGAGACTGGAACTGTGCACGGTACTCCCGGTGTGGGTCTGACCCAGGGACACGGAGACTGGAACTGTGCACGGTGCTCCCGGTGTGGGTCTGACCCAGGGACACGGAGACTGGAACTGTGCACGGTGCTCCCGGTGTGGGTCTGACCCAGGGATAGGGAGACTGGAACCGTGCACGGTGCTCCCACTGTGGGTCTGACCCAGGGATACGGAGACTGGAACTGTGCACGGTACTCCCGGTGTGGGTCTGACCCAGAGACACGGAGACTGGAACTGTGCACGGTGCTCCCGGTGTGGGTCTGACCCAGGGATAGGGAGACGGGATCCGTGCACGGTGCTCCCGACATGGGTCTGACCCAGGGATACGGAGACTGGAACTGCGCACGTTGCTCCCGGTGTGTGTCTGACCCAGGGATACGGAGACTGGAACTGCGCACGTAGCTCCCGGTGTGGGTCTGACCCAGGGATACGGAGACTGGAGCCAAGCAAGGTGCTCCCGGTGTGGGTCTGACCCAGGGATACAGAGACTGGAACTGTGCATGGTGCTCCCGGTGTGTTTCTGACCCAGGGATAGGGAGACTGGAACCATGCACGGTGCTCCCGGTGTGGGTCTGACCCAGGGACACGGAGACTGGAACTGAACACGTTGCCCCCGGTGTGTGTCTGACCCAGGGATACGGAGACTGGAACTGCGCACATAGCTCCTGGTGTGGGTCTGACCCAGGAAAATGGAGACTGGAACCGTGCACGGTGTTCACGGTATGGGTCTGACCCAGGGACACAGAGACTGGAACTGTGTACGGTGCTGCTGGTGTGGGTCTGACGCAGGGATACGGAGATTGGAACTCCACACGGTGCTCCCGGTGTGGGTCTGACCCAGTGATAGAGAGACTTGAACTGTGCATGGTGCTCCCGGTGTGGTTCTGATCCAGGGATATGGAGACTGGAACTGTGCATGGTGCTCCCATGTGGGTCTGACCCAGGGATAGGGAGACTGGAACCGTGCACGGTGCTCCCGGCGTGGGTCTGACCCAGGGATACGGAGACTGGAACCGCGCACGTTGCTCCCGGTGTGGGTCTGACCCAGGGACACAGAGACTGGAACTGTACATGTTGCTCCCGGTGTGGGTCTGACCCAGGGATACGGAGACTGGAACTGTGCGCGGTGCTCCCGGTGTGGGTCTGACCCAGGGACACGGAGACTGGAACCATGCACGGTACTCCCGGTGTGGGACTGACCCAGGGACATGGACACTGGAACTGTGCACGGTGCTCCCGGCGTGGGTCTGACCCAGGGATACGGACACTGGAACTGTGCACGGTGCTCCCGGCGTGGGTCTGACCTACGGACACGGAGACTGGAACTGAACACGTTGCTCCCGGTGTGGGTCTGACCCAGGGATATGGAGACTGGAACCGTGCACGGTGCTCCCGGCTTGGTTCTGACCCAGGGATACAGGAACTGGAACCGTGCACGGTGCTCCCGGTGTGGGTCTGACCCCGGGACACGGAGACTGGAACCGTGCACGGTGCTCCCAGCTTGGGTCTGACCCAGGGATACGGAGACTGGAACCGTGCACGGTGCTCCCGGTGTGGGTCTGACCCAGGGATATGGAGACTGGAACCGTGCACGGTGCTCCCGGCTTGGTTCTGACCCAGGGATCCGGGAACTGGAACCGTGCACGGTGCTCCCGGTGTGGGTCTGACCCCGGGACACGGAGACTGGAACCATGCACGGTACTCCCGGTGTGGGACTGACCCAGGGACATGGACACTGGAACTGTGCACGGTGCTCCCGGCGTGGGTCTGACCCAGGGATACGGACACTGGAACTGTGCACGGTGCTCCCGGCGTGGGTCTGACCTACGGACACGGAGACTGGAACTGAACACGTTGCTCCCGGTGTGTGTCTGACCCAGGGATACGGAGACTGGAACCGTGCACGGTGCTCCCGGTGTGGGTCTGACCCAGGGATATGGAGACTGGAACCGTGCACGGTGCTCCCGGCTTGGTTCTGACCCAGGGATCCGGGAACTGGAACCGTGCACGGTGCTCCCGGTGTGGGTCTGACCCCGGGACACGGAGACTGGAACCGTGCACGGTGCTCCCAGCTTGGGTCTGACCCAGGGATACGGAGACTGGAACTGTGCACGTAGCTCCCACTGTGGGTCTGACCCAGGGATACGGAGACTGGAACTGTGCACGGTACTCCCGGTGTGGGTCTGACCCAGGGACACGGAGACTGGAACTGTGCACGGTTCTCCCGGTGTGGGTCTGACCCAGGGACACGGAGACTGGAACTGTGCACGGTGCTCCCGGTGTGGGTCTGACCCAGGGATAGGGAGACTGGAACTGTGCACGGTGCTCCCGGTGTGGGTCTGACCCAGGGATAGGGAGACGGGAACCGTGCACGGTGCTCCCGACATGGGTCTGACCCAGGGATACGGAGACTGGAACTGCGCACGTTGCTCCCGGTGTGTGTCTGACCCAGGGATACGGAGACTGGAACTGCGCACGTAGCTCCCGGTGTGGGTCTGACCCAGGGATACGGAGACTGGAGCCAAGCAAGGTGCTCCCGGTGTGGGTCTGACCCAGGGATACAGAGACTGGAACTGTGCATGGTGCTCCCGGTGTGGGTCTGACCCAGGGATAGGGAGACTGGAACCATGCACGGTGCTCCCGGTGTGGGTCTGACCCAGGGACACGGAGACTGGAACTGTGAACGGTACTCCCGGTGTGGGTCTGACCCAGGGACATGGAGACTGGAACTGTGTACGGTGCTCCTGGTGTGGGTCTGATCCAGGGATATGAGACTGGAACTGTGCACGGTGCTCCCGGTGTGGGTCTGACCCAGGGATATGAGACTGGAACTGTGCACGGTGCTCCCGGTGTGGGTCTGACCCAGGGACACGGAGACTGGAACTGTGCACGGTGCTCCCGGTGTGGGTCTGACCCAGGGACACGGAGACTGGAACTGTGAACTGTGCTCCCGGTGTGGGTCTGCCCCTGGGACATGGAGACTGCAACTGTGCAAGGTGCTCCCGTGTGGGTCTGACCCAGTGATAGAGAGACTTGAACTGTGCATGGTGCTCCAGGTGTGGTTCTGATCCAGGGATATGGAGACTGGAACTGTGCATGGTGCTCCCATGTGGGTCTGACCCAAGTATACGGAGACTGGAACTGCGCACTTTGCTCCCGGTGTGTGTCTGACCCAGAGATACGGAGACTGGAACTGCGCACGCAGCTCCCACTGTGGGTCTGACCCAGGGATACGGAGACTGGAACTGTGCACAGTGCTCCCGGTGTGGGTCTGACCCAGGAATAGGGAGACTGGAACCGTGCACGGTGCTCCCGGCGTGGGTCTGACCCAGGGATACGGAGACTGGAACTGCGCACGTTGCTCCCTGTGTGTGTCTGACCCAGGGATACGGAGACTTGAACCGAGCAAAGTGCTCCCGATGTGGGTCTGATCCAGGGATATGGAGACTGGAACCATGCACGGTGCTCCCGGTGTGGGTCTGATCCAGGGATATGGAGACTGGAACTGTGCACGGTGCTCCCGGTGTGGGTCTGACCCAGGGACATGGAGACTGGAACTGTGTACGGTGCTGCTGGTGTGGGTCTGACGCAGGGACACGGAGATTGGAACTCTGCACGTTGCTCCCTGTGTGGGTTTGACCCAGTGATACGGAGACTGGAACTGTGCACGGTGCTCCCGGTGTGGGTCTGACCCAGGGACATGGAGACTGGAACTGTGCACGGTGCTCCCGTGTGGGGCTGACCCAGGGATACGGAGACTGGAACTGTGCACGGTGCTCCCGGTGTGGTTCTGATCCAGGGATATGGAGACTGGAACTGTGCATGGTGCTCCCATGTTGGTCTGACCCAGGAATAGGGAGACTGGAACCGTGCACGGTGCTCCCGGTGTGGGACTGACCCAGGGATACGGAGACTGGAACTGCGCACGTTGCTCCCGGTGCGGGTCTGACCCAGGGACATGGAGACTGGAACTGTACATGTTGTTCCCGGTGTGGGTCTGACCCAGGGATACGGAGACTGGAACTGTGCGCGGTGCTCCCGGTTTGGGTCTGACCCACGAACATGGACACTGGAACTGTGCACGGTGCTCCCGGCGTGTGTCTGACCCAGGGATACGGAGACTGGAACTGCGCACATAGCTCCTGGTGTGGGTCTGACCCAGGAAAATGGAGACTGGAACCGTGCACGGTGTTCACGGTATGGGTCTGACCCAGGGACACAGAGACTGGAACTGTGTACGGTGCTGCTGGTGTGGGTCTGACGCAGGGATACGGAGATTGGAACTCCGCACGGTGCTCCCGGTGTGGGTCTGACCCAGTGATAGAGAGACTTGAACTGTGCATGGTGCTCCCGGTGTGGTTCTGATCCAGGGATATGGAGACTGGAACTGTGCATGGTGCTCCCATGTGGGTCTGACCCAGGGATAGGGAGACTGGAACCGTGCACGGTGCTCCCGGCGTGGGTCTGACCCAGGGATACGGAGACTGGAACTGCACATGTAGCTCCCGGTGTGGGTCTGACCCAGGGATATGGAGACTGGAACCGTGCACGGTGCTCCCGGTGTGGGTCTGACCCAGGGATACGGAGACTGGAACAGTGCATGGTGCTCCCGGTGTGGGTCTGACCCAGGGATACGGAGACTGGAACTGTGCACGGTACTCCCAGTGTGGGTCTGACCCAGGGACACGGAGACTGGAAATGTGCACGGAGCTCCCGGTGTGGGTCTGACCCAGGGATAGGGAGACTGGAACCGTGCACGGTGCTCCCGTCGTGGGTCTGACCCAGGGATACGGAGACTGGAAGTGCGCACGTTTCTCCCGGTGTGTGTCTGACCCAGGGATACGGAGACTGGAACTGCGCACGTAGCTCCCGGTGTGGGTCTGACCCAGCGATACGGAGACTGGAGCCAAGCAAGGTGCACCCGGTGTGGGTCTGACCCAGGGATATGGAGACTGGAAGCCTGTACGGTGCTCCCGTTGTGGGTCTGACCCAGGGATAGGGAGACTGGAACCATGCACGGTGCTCCCGGTGTGGGTCTGACCCAGGGATAGGGAGACTGGAACTGAGTACGGTGCTCCCGGTGTGGGTCTGACCCAGGGATATGAGACTAGAACTGTGCACGGTGCTCCCGGTGTGGGTCTGACCCAGGGATATGAGAATGTAACTGTGCACGGTGCTCCCGGTGTGGGTCTGACCCAGGGACACGGAGACTGTAACTGTGAACTGTGCTCCCGGTGTGGGTCTGACCCAGGGATACGGAGACAGGAACTGTGTACGGTGCTCCCGGTGTGGGTCTGACCGAGGGACATGGAGACTGGAACTGTGCACGGTGCTCCCGTGTGGGTCTGACCCAGTGATAGAGAGACTTGAACTGTGCATGGTGCTCCCGTTGTGGTTCTGATCCAGGGATATGGAGACTGGAACTGTGCATGGTGCTCCCATGTGGGTCTGACCCAGGGATACGGAGACTGGAACTGCGCACGTTGCTCCCGGTGTGTGTCTGACCCAGGGATACGGAGACTGGAACTGCGCACGTAGCTCCCGGTGTGGGTCTGACCCAGGGATATGGACACTGGAACCGTGCACGGTTCCCGGTATTGGTCTGACCCAGGGACACGGAGATTGGAACAGCGCATGTAGCTCCCGGTGTGTGTCTGACCCAGGGATACAGAGACTAGAACTGCGCACATAGCTCCCGGTGTGGGTCTGACCCAGGGATATGGAGACTGGAACCGTGCACGGTGTTCCCGGTATGGGTCTGACCCAGGAATACGGAGACTGGAACCGTGCAAGGTGCTCCTGGCGTGGGTCTGACCCAGGGATAGGGAGACTGGAACCGTGCACGGTGCTCCCGGCTTGGGTCTGACCCAGGGATACGGGGACTGGAACCGTGCACGGTGCTCCCGGTGTGGGTCTGACCCCGGGACATGGAGACTGGAACCGTGCACGGTGCTCCCGGCGTGGGTCTGACCCAGGGATACAGAGACTGGAACTGCGCACGTTGCTCCCGGTGTGTGTCTGACCCAGGGATACGGAGACTGGAACTGCACACGTAGCTCCCACTGTGGGTCTGACCCAGGGATACGGAGACTGGAACTGTGCACGGTACTCCCGGTGTGGGTCTGACCCAGGGACACGGAGACTGGAACTGTGCACGGTGCTCCCGGTGTGGGTCTGACCCAGGGATAGGGAGACTGGAACCGTGCACGGTGCTCCCGGCGTGGGTCTGACCCAGGGATACGGAGACTGGAACTGCGCACGTTGCTCCCGGTGTGTGTCTGACCCAGGGATACGGAGACTGGAACTGCGCACGTAGCTCCCGGTGTGGGTCTGACCCAGGGATATGGAGACTGGAACCGTGCACGGTGCTCCCGGTGTGGGTCTGACCCAGGGATACGGAGACTGGAACTGTGCATGGTGCTCCCGGTGTGGGTCTGACCCAGGGATACGGAGACTGGAACTGTGCACGGTGCTCCCGGTGTGGGTCTGACCCAGGGATAGGGAGACGGGAACCGTGCACGGTGCTCCCGACATGGGTCTGACCCAGGGATACGGAGACTGGAACCGTGCACGGTGCTCCCGGTGTGGGTCTGACCCAGGGATATGGAGACTGGAACCGTGCACGGTGCTCCCGGCTTGGTTCTGACCCAGGGATCCGGGAACTGGAACCGTGCACGGTGCTCCCGGTGTGGGTCTGACCCCGGGACACGGAGACTGGAACCATGCACGGTACTCCCGGTGTGGGACTGACCCAGGGACATGGACACTGGAACTGTGCACGGTGCTCCCGGCGTGGGTCTGACCCAGGGATACGGACACTGGAACTGTGCACGGTGCTCCCGGCGTGGGTCTGACCTACGGACACGGAGACTGGAACTGAACACGTTGCTCCCGGTGTGTGTCTGACCCAGGGATACGGAGACTGGAACCGTGCACGGTGCTCCCGGTGTGGGTCTGACCCAGGGATATGGAGACTGGAACCGTGCACGGTGCTCCCGGCTTGGTTCTGACCCAGGGATCCGGGAACTGGAACCGTGCACGGTGCTCCCGGTGTGGGTCTGACCCCGGGACACGGAGACTGGAACCGTGCACGGTGCTCCCAGCTTGGGTCTGACCCAGGGATACGGAGACTGGAACTGCGCACGTAGCTCCCACTGTGGGTCTGACCCAGGGATACGGAGACTGGAACTGTGCACGGTACTCCCGGTGTGGGTCTGACCCAGGGACACGGAGACTGGAACTGTGCACGGTTCTCCCGGTGTGGGTCTGACCCAGGGACACGGAGACTGGAACTGTGCACGGTGCTCCCGGTGTGGGTCTGACCCAGGGATAGGGAGACTGGAACTGTGCACGGTGCTCCCGGTGTGGGTCTGACCCAGGGATAGGGAGACGGGAACCGTGCACGGTGCTCCCGACATGGGTCTGACCCAGGGATACGGAGACTGGAACTGCGCACGTTGCTCCCGGTGTGTGTCTGACCCAGGGATACGGAGACTGGAACTGCGCACGTAGCTCCCGGTGTGGGTCTGACCCAGGGATACGGAGACTGGAGCCAAGCAAGGTGCTCCCGGTGTGGGTCTGACCCAGGGATACAGAGACTGGAACTGTGCATGGTGCTCCCGGTGTGGGTCTGACCCAGGGATAGGGAGACTGGAACCATGCACGGTGCTCCCGGTGTGGGTCTGACCCAGGGACACGGAGACTGGAACTGTGAACGGTACTCCCGGTGTGGGTCTGACCCAGGGACATGGAGACTGGAACTGTGTACGGTGCTCCTGGTGTGGGTCTGATCCAGGGATATGAGACTGGAACTGTGCACGGTGCTCCCGGTGTGGGTCTGACCCAGGGATATGAGACTGGAACTGTGCACGGTGCTCCCGGTGTGGGTCTGACCCAGGGACACGGAGACTGGAACTGTGCACGGTGCTCCCGGTGTGGGTCTGACCCAGGGACACGGAGACTGGAACTGTGAACTGTGCTCCCGGTGTGGGTCTGCCCCTGGGACATGGAGACTGCAACTGTGCAAGGTGCTCCCGTGTGGGTCTGACCCAGTGATAGAGAGACTTGAACTGTGCATGGTGCTCCAGGTGTGGTTCTGATCCAGGGATATGGAGACTGGAACTGTGCATGGTGCTCCCATGTGGGTCTGACCCAAGTATACGGAGACTGGAACTGCGCACTTTGCTCCCGGTGTGTGTCTGACCCAGAGATACGGAGACTGGAACTGCGCACGCAGCTCCCACTGTGGGTCTGACCCAGGGATACGGAGACTGGAACTGTGCACAGTGCTCCCGGTGTGGGTCTGACCCAGGAATAGGGAGACTGGAACCGTGCACGGTGCTCCCGGCGTGGGTCTGACCCAGGGATACGGAGACTGGAACTGCGCACGTTGCTCCCTGTGTGTGTCTGACCCAGGGATACGGAGACTTGAACCGAGCAAAGTGCTCCCGATGTGGGTCTGATCCAGGGATATGGAGACTGGAACCATGCACGGTGCTCCCGGTGTGGGTCTGATCCAGGGATATGGAGACTGGAACTGTGCACGGTGCTCCCGGTGTGGGTCTGACCCAGGGACATGGAGACTGGAACTGTGTACGGTGCTGCTGGTGTGGGTCTGACGCAGGGACACGGAGATTGGAACTCTGCACGTTGCTCCCTGTGTGGGTTTGACCCAGTGATACGGAGACTGGAACTGTGCACGGTGCTCCCGGTGTGGGTCTGACCCAGGGACATGGAGACTGGAACTGTGCACGGTGCTCCCGTGTGGGGCTGACCCAGGGATACGGAGACTGGAACTGTGCACGGTGCTCCCGGTGTGGTTCTGATCCAGGGATATGGAGACTGGAACTGTGCATGGTGCTCCCATGTTGGTCTGACCCAGGAATAGGGAGACTGGAACCGTGCACGGTGCTCCCGGTGTGGGACTGACCCAGGGATACGGAGACTGGAACTGCGCACGTTGCTCCCGGTGCGGGTCTGACCCAGGGACATGGAGACTGGAACTGTACATGTTGTTCCCGGTGTGGGTCTGACCCAGGGATACGGAGACTGGAACTGTGCGCGGTGCTCCCGGTTTGGGTCTGACCCACGAACATGGACACTGGAACTGTGCACGGTGCTCCCGGCGTGTGTCTGACCCAGGGATACGGAGACTGGAACTGCGCACATAGCTCCTGGTGTGGGTCTGACCCAGGAAAATGGAGACTGGAACCGTGCACGGTGTTCACGGTATGGGTCTGACCCAGGGACACAGAGACTGGAACTGTGTACGGTGCTGCTGGTGTGGGTCTGACGCAGGGATACGGAGATTGGAACTCCGCACGGTGCTCCCGGTGTGGGTCTGACCCAGTGATAGAGAGACTTGAACTGTGCATGGTGCTCCCGGTGTGGTTCTGATCCAGGGATATGGAGACTGGAACTGTGCATGGTGCTCCCATGTGGGTCTGACCCAGGGATAGGGAGACTGGAACCGTGCACGGTGCTCCCGGCGTGGGTCTGACCCAGGGATACGGAGACTGGAACTGCACATGTAGCTCCCGGTGTGGGTCTGACCCAGGGATATGGAGACTGGAACCGTGCACGGTGCTCCCGGTGTGGGTCTGACCCAGGGATACGGAGACTGGAACAGTGCATGGTGCTCCCGGTGTGGGTCTGACCCAGGGATACGGAGACTGGAACTGTGCACGGTACTCCCAGTGTGGGTCTGACCCAGGGACACGGAGACTGGAAATGTGCACGGAGCTCCCGGTGTGGGTCTGACCCAGGGATAGGGAGACTGGAACCGTGCACGGTGCTCCCGTCGTGGGTCTGACCCAGGGATACGGAGACTGGAAGTGCGCACGTTTCTCCCGGTGTGTGTCTGACCCAGGGATACGGAGACTGGAACTGCGCACGTAGCTCCCGGTGTGGGTCTGACCCAGCGATACGGAGACTGGAGCCAAGCAAGGTGCACCCGGTGTGGGTCTGACCCAGGGATATGGAGACTGGAAGCCTGTACGGTGCTCCCGTTGTGGGTCTGACCCAGGGATAGGGAGACTGGAACCATGCACGGTGCTCCCGGTGTGGGTCTGACCCAGGGATAGGGAGACTGGAACTGAGTACGGTGCTCCCGGTGTGGGTCTGACCCAGGGATATGAGACTAGAACTGTGCACGGTGCTCCCGGTGTGGGTCTGACCCAGGGATATGAGAATGTAACTGTGCACGGTGCTCCCGGTGTGGGTCTGACCCAGGGACACGGAGACTGTAACTGTGAACTGTGCTCCCGGTGTGGGTCTGACCCAGGGATACGGAGACAGGAACTGTGTACGGTGCTCCCGGTGTGGGTCTGACCGAGGGACATGGAGACTGGAACTGTGCACGGTGCTCCCGTGTGGGTCTGACCCAGTGATAGAGAGACTTGAACTGTGCATGGTGCTCCCGTTGTGGTTCTGATCCAGGGATATGGAGACTGGAACTGTGCATGGTGCTCCCATGTGGGTCTGACCCAGGGATACGGAGACTGGAACTGCGCACGTTGCTCCCGGTGTGTGTCTGACCCAGGGATACGGAGACTGGAACTGCGCACGTAGCTCCCGGTGTGGGTCTGACCCAGGGATATGGACACTGGAACCGTGCACGGTTCCCGGTATTGGTCTGACCCAGGGACACGGAGATTGGAACAGCGCATGTAGCTCCCGGTGTGTGTCTGACCCAGGGATACAGAGACTAGAACTGCGCACATAGCTCCCGGTGTGGGTCTGACCCAGGGATATGGAGACTGGAACCGTGCACGGTGTTCCCGGTATGGGTCTGACCCAGGAATACGGAGACTGGAACCGTGCAAGGTGCTCCTGGCGTGGGTCTGACCCAGGGATAGGGAGACTGGAACCGTGCACGGTGCTCCCGGCTTGGGTCTGACCCAGGGATACGGGGACTGGAACCGTGCACGGTGCTCCCGGTGTGGGTCTGACCCCGGGACATGGAGACTGGAACCGTGCACGGTGCTCCCGGCGTGGGTCTGACCCAGGGATACAGAGACTGGAACTGCGCACGTTGCTCCCGGTGTGTGTCTGACCCAGGGATACGGAGACTGGAACTGCACACGTAGCTCCCACTGTGGGTCTGACCCAGGGATACGGAGACTGGAACTGTGCACGGTACTCCCGGTGTGGGTCTGACCCAGGGACACGGAGACTGGAACTGTGCACGGTGCTCCCGGTGTGGGTCTGACCCAGGGATAGGGAGACTGGAACCGTGCACGGTGCTCCCGGCGTGGGTCTGACCCAGGGATACGGAGACTGGAACTGCGCACGTTGCTCCCGGTGTGTGTCTGACCCAGGGATACGGAGACTGGAACTGCGCACGTAGCTCCCGGTGTGGGTCTGACCCAGGGATATGGAGACTGGAACCGTGCACGGTGCTCCCGGTGTGGGTCTGACCCAGGGATACGGAGACTGGAACTGTGCATGGTGCTCCCGGTGTGGGTCTGACCCAGGGATACGGAGACTGGAACTGTGCACGGTGCTCCCGGTGTGGGTCTGACCCAGGGATAGGGAGACGGGAACCGTGCACGGTGCTCCCGACATGGGTCTGACCCAGGGATACGGAGACTGGAACTGCGCACGTTGCTCCCGGTGTGTGTCTGACCCAGGGATACGGAGACTGGAACTGCGCACGTAGCTCCCGGTGTGGGTCTGACCCAGGGATACGGAGACTGGAGCCAAGCAAGGTGCTCCCGGTGTGGGTCTGACCCAGGGATACAGAGACTGGAACTGTGCATGGTGCTCCCGGTGTGGGTCTGACCCAGGGATAGGGAGACTGGAACCATGCACGGTGCTCCCGGTGTGGGTCTGACCCAGGGACACGGAGACTGGAACTGTGAACGGTACTCCCGGTGTGGGTCTGACCCAGGGACATGGAGACTGGAACTGTGTACGGTGCTCCTGGTGTGGGTCTGATCCAGGGATATGAGACTGGAACTGTGCACGGTGCTCCCGGTGTGGGTCTGACCCAGGGATATGAGACTGGAACTGTGCAAGGTGCTCCCGGTGTGGGTCTGACCCAGGGACACGGAGACTGGAACTGTGCACGGTGCTCCCGGTGTGGGTCTGACCCAGGGACACGGAGACTGGAACTGTGAACTGTGCTCCCGGTGTGGGTCTGCCCCAGGGACATGGAGACTGCAACTGTGCAAGGTGCTCCCGTGTGGGTCTGACCCAGTGATAGAGAGACTTGAACTGTGCATGGTGCTCCCGGTGTGGTTCTGATCCAGGGATATGGAGACTGGAACTGTGCATGGTGCTCCCATGTGGGTCTGACCCAGCGATAGGAGACTGGAACCGTGCACGGTGCTCCCGGCGTGGGTCTGACCCAGGGATACGGAGACTGGAACCGCGCACGTTGCTCCCGGTGTGGGTCTGACCCAGGGACACAGAGACTGGAACTGTACATGTTGCTCCCGGTGTGGGTCTGACCCAGGGATACGGAGACTGGAACTGTCCGCGGTGCTCCCGGTGTGGGTCTGACCCAGGGACACGGAGACTGGAACCATGCACGGTACTCCCGGTGTGGGACTGACCCAGGGACATGGACACTGGAACTGTGCACGGTGCTCCCGGCGTGGGTCTGACCCAGGGATACGGACACTGGAACTGTGCACGGTGCTCCCGGCGTGGGTCTGACCTACGGACACGGAGACTGGAACTGAACACGTTGCTCCCGGTGTGTGTCTGACCCAGGGATACGGAGACTGGAACCGTGCACGGTGCTCCCGGTGTGGGTCTGACCCAGGGATATGGAGACTGGAACCGTGCACGGTGCTCCCGGCTTGGTTCTGACCCAGGGATCCGGGAACTGGAACCGTACACGGTGCTCCCGGTGTGGGTCTGACCCCGGGACACGGAGACTGGAACCGTGCACGGTGCTCCCAGCTTGGGTCTGACCCAGGGATACGGAGACTGGAACTGCGCACGTAGCTCCCACTGTGGGTCTGACCCAGGGATACGGAGACTGGAACTGTGCACGGTACTCCCGGTGTGGGTCTGACCCAGGGACACGGAGACTGGAACTGTGCACAGTGCTCCCGGTGTGGGTCTGACCCAGGGACACGGAGACTGGAACTGTGCACGGTGCTCCCGGTGTGGGTCTGACCCAGGGATAGGGAGACTGGAACCGTGCACGGTGCTCCCGGTGTGGGTCTGACCCAGGGATACGGAGACTGGAACTGTGCACGGTACTCCCGGTGTGGGTCTGACCCAGAGACACGGAGACTGGAACTGTGCACGGTGCTCCCGGTGTGGGTCTGACCCAGGGATAGGGAGACGGGAACCGTGCACGGTGCTCCCGACATGGGTCTGACCCAGGGATACGGAGACTGGAACTGCGCACGTTGCTCCCGGTGTGTGTCTGACCCAGGGATACGGAGACTGGAACTGCGCACGTAGCTCCCGGTGTGGGTCTGACCCAGGGATACGGAGACTGGAGCCAAGCAAGGTGCTCCCGGTGTGGGTCTGACCCAGGGATACAGAGACTGGAACTGTGCATGGTGCTCCCGGTGTGGGTCTGACCCAGGGATAGGGAGACTGGAACCATGCACGGTGCTCCCGGTGTGGGTCTGACCCAGGGACACGGAGACTGGAACTGAACACGTTGCCCCCGGTGTGTGTCTGACCCAGGGATACGGAGACTGGAACTGCGCACATAGCTCCTGGTGTGGGTCTGACCCAGGAAAATGGAGACTGGAACCGTGCACGGTGTTCACGGTATGGGTCTGACCCAGGGACACAGAGACTGGAACTGTGTACGGTGCTGCTGGTGTGGGTCTGACGCAGGGATACGGAGATTGGAACTCCGCACGGTGCTCCCGGTGTGGGTCTGACCCAGTGATAGAGAGACTTGAACTGTGCATGGTGCTCCCGGTGTGGTTCTGATCCAGGGATATGGAGACTGGAACTGTGCATGGTGCTCCCATGTGGGTCTGACCCAGGGATAGGGAGACTGGAACCGTGCACGGTGCTCCCGGCGTGGGTCTGACCCAGGGATACGGAGACTGGAACCGCGCACGTTGCTCCCGGTGTGGGTCTGACCCAGGGACACAGAGACTGGAACTGTACATGTTGCTCCCGGTGTGGGTCTGACCCAGGGATACGGAGACTGGAACTGTGCGCGGTGCTCCCGGTGTGGGTCTGACCCAGGGACACGGAGACTGGAACCATGCACGGTACTCCCGGTGTGGGACTGACCCAGGGACATGGACACTGGAACTGTGCACGGTGCTCCCGGCGTGGGTCTGACCCAGGGATACGGACACTGGAACTGTGCACAGTGCTCCCGGCGTGGGTCTGACCTACGGACACGGAGACTGGAACTGAACACGTTGCTCCCGGTGTGTGTCTGACCCAGGGATACGGAGACTGGAACCGTGCACGGTGCTCCCGGTGTGGGTCTGACCCAGGGATATGGAGACTGGAACCGTGCACGGTGCTCCCAGCTTGGGTCTGACCCAGGGATACGGAGACTGGAACTGCGCACGTAGCTCCCACTGTGGGTCTGACCCAGGGATACGGAGACTGGAACTGCGCACGTAGCTCCCACTGTGGGTCTGACCCAGGGATACGGAGACTGGAACTGTGCACGGTACTCCCGGTGTGGGTCTGACCCAGGGACACGGAGACTGGAACTGTGCACGGTGCTCCCGGTGTGGGTCTGACCCAGGGACACGGAGACTGGAACTGTGCACGGTGCTCCCGGTGTGGGTCTGACCCAGGGATAGGGAGACTGGAACCGTGCACGGTGCTCCCGGTGTGGGTCTGACCCAGGAATACGGAGACTGGAACCGAGCAAGGTGCTCCCGGTGTGTGTCTTATCCAGGGATATGGAGACTGGAACCATGCACGGTGCTCCCGGTGTGGGTCTGATCCAGGGATATGGAGACTGGAACTGTGCACGGTGCTCCCATGTGGGTCTGACCCAGGGATAGGGAGACTGGAACCGTGCACGGTGCTCCCGGTGTGGGTCTGACCCAGGGACACAGAGACTGGAACTGTACATGTTGCTCCCGGTGTGGGTCTGACCCAGGGATACGGAGACTGGAACTGTGCGCGGTGCTCCCGGTGTGTGTCTGACCCAGGGACACAGAGACTGGAACTGAACACGTTGCTCCCGGTGTGTGTCTGACCCAGGGATACGGAGACGGGAACTGCGCACGTAGCTCCCGGTGTGGGTCTGACCCAGGGATATGGAGACTGGAACTGTGCACGGTGCTCCCGGTGTGGGTCTGACCCAGGGATACGGAGACTGGAACTGAACACGTTGCTCCCGGTGTGTGTCTGACCCAGGGATACGGAGACGGGAACTGCGCACGTAGCTCCCGGTGTGGGTCTGACCCAGGGATATGGAGACTGGAACCGTGCACGGTGTTCCCTGTATGGGTCTGACCCAGGGACACAGAGACTGGAACTGCGCACGTAGCTCCCGGTGTGTGTCTGACCCAGGAATACGGAGACGGGAACTGCGCACGTAGCTCCCGGTGTGGGTCTGACCCAGGGATAGGGAGCCTGGAACCGTGCACGGTGCTCCCGGCTTGGGTCTGACCCAGGGATACGGGGACTGGAACCGTGCACGGTGCTCCCGTTGTGGGTCTGACCCCGGGACACGGAGACTGGAACCGTGCATGGTGCTCCCGGTGTGGGTCTGACCCAGAGATAAGGAGACTAAAACTGTGCACGGTGCTCCCGTTAAGGTCTGACCCAGGGACATGGAGACTGGAACTGTGTACGGTGCTCCCGTGTGGGTCTGACCCAGGGATACGGAGACTGGACCTGTGCACGGAGCTCCCGGAGTATGTCTGTCCCAGGGACACGGAGACTGGAGCAGTGCACGGTGCTCCCGGTGTGGGTCTGACCCAGGGATACAGAGACTGGAACTGTGCATGGTACTCCCGGTGTGGGTCTAACCCAGAGACACGGAGACTGGAACTGTGCACGGTGCTCCTGGTGTGGGTCTGAGCCAGGAATACGGAGACTGGAACTGAACACGTTGCTCCCGGTGTGTGTCTGACCCAGGGATACGGAGACTGGAACTGCGCACATAGCTCCTGGTGTGGGTCTGACCCAGGGATATGGAGACTGGAACCGTGCACGGTGTTCCCGGTATGGGTCTGACCCAGGGACACAGAGACTGGAACTGCGCACGTAGCACCCGGTGTGTGTCTGACCCAGGAATACGGAGACTGGAACCGTGCACGGTGCTCCTGGTGTGGGTCTGACCCAGGGATAGGGTGACTGGAACCGTGCACGGTGCTCCCGGCTTGGTTCTGACCCAGGGATACGGGAACTGGAACCATGCACGGTGCTCCCGGTGTGGGTCTGATCCAGGGATATGGAGACTGGAACTGTGCACAGTGCTCCCGGTGTGGGTCTGACCCAGGGACATGGAGACTGGAACTGTGCACGGTGCTCCCGTGTGGGTCTAACCCAGGGATATGGAGACTGGAACCGTGCACGGTGTTCCGGGTATGGGTCTGACCCAGGGACGCAGAGACTGGAACTGCGCACGTAGCACCTGGTGTGTGTCTGACCCAGGAATACGGAGTCTGGAACCGTGCACGGTGATCCTGGTGTGGGTCTGACCCAGGGATAGGGAGACTGGAACCGTGCACGGAGCTCCCGGCTTGGTTCTGATCCAGGGATATGGAGACTGGAACCATGCACGGTGCTCCCGGTGTGGGTCTGATCCAGGGATATGGAGACTGGAACTGTGCACGGTGCTCCCGGTGTGGGTCTGACCCAGGGACATGGAGACTGGAACTGTGTACGGTGCTGCTGGTGTGGGTCTGACGCAGGGACACGGAGACTGGAACTGTGCACGGTGCTCCCGGTGTGGGTCTGACCCAGGGATAGGGAGACTGGAACCGTGCACGGTGCTGCTGGTGTGGGTCTGACGCAGGGATACGGAGATTGGAACTCTGCACGTTGCTCCCGGTCTGGGTTTGACCCAGGGATACGGAGACTGGAACTGTGCACGGTGCTCCCGGTGTGGGTCTGACCCAGGGATACGGAGACTGGAACTGTGCACGGTGCTCCCGGTCTGGGTCTGACCCAGGGACATGGAGACTGGAACTGTGTACGGTGCTGCTGGTGTGGGTCTGACGCAGGGATACGGAGATTGGAACTCTGCACGTTGCTCCCGGTCTGGGTTTGACCCAGGGATACGGAGACTGGAACTGTGCACGGTGCTCCCGTGTGGGTCTAACCCAGGGATACGGAGACTGGAACTGTGCACGGTGCACCCGGTGTGGGTCTGACCCAATGATAGAGAGACTTGAACTGTGCATGGTGCTCCCATGTTGGTCTGACCCAGGAATAGGGAGACTGGAACCGTGCACGGAGCTCCCGGCGTGGGTCTGACCCAGGGACATGGAGACTGGAACTGTGCACGGTGCTCCCGTGTGGGTCTAACCCAGGGATACGGAGACTGGAACTGTGCACGGTGCACCCGGTGTGGGTCTGACCCAATGATAGAGAGACTTGAACTGTGCATGGTGCTCCCATGTTGGTCTGACCCAGGAATAGGGAGACTGGAACCGTGCACGGAGCTCCCGGCGTGGGTCTGACCCAGGGATACGGAGACTGGAACTGCGCACGTTGCTCCCGGTGTGGGTCTGACCCAGGGACATGGAGACTGGAACTGTACATGTTGTTCCCGGTGTGGGTCTGACCCAGGGATACGGAGACTGGAACTGTGCACGGTGCTCCCGGCGTGGGTCTGACCCAGGGATACGGAGACTGGAACCGCGCATGTTGCTCCCGGTGTGGGTCTGACCCAGGGACAGAGACTGGAACTGTACATGTTGCTCCCGGTGTGGGTCTGACCCAGGGATACGGAGACTGGAACTGCGCGCGGTGCTCCCGGTGTGTGTCTGACCCAGGGACACGGAGACTGGAACCATGCACGGTACTCCCGGTGTGAGTCTGACCCAGGGATACGGAGACTGGAACTGAACACGTTGCTCCCGGTGTGTGTCTGACCCAGGGATACGGAGACGGGAACTGCGCACGTAGCTCCCGGTGTGGGTCTGACCCAGGGATATGGAGACTGGAACCGTGCACGGTGTTCCCTGTATGGGTCTGACCCAGGGACACAGAGACTGGAACTGCGCACGTAGCTCCCGGTGTGTGTCTGACCCAGGAATACGGAGACGGGAACTGCGCACGTAGCTTCCGGTGTGGGTCTGACCCAGGGATACGGAGACTGGAGCCAAGCAAGGTGCTCCCGGTGTGGGTCTGACCCAGGGATATGGAGACTGGAAGCCTGTACGGTGCTCCCGTTGTGGGTCTGACCCAGGGATACGGAGACTGGAACTGCGCACGTTGCTCCCGGTGTGTGTCTGACCCAGGGATACGGAGACTTGAACCGAGCAAAGTGCTCCCGGTGTGGGTCTGATCCAGGGATATGGAGACTGGAACTGTGCATGGTGCTCCCATGTGGGTCTGACCCAGGGATAGGGAGACTGGAACCGTGCACGGTGCTCCCGGCGTGGGTCTGACCCAGGGATACGGAGACTGGAACCGCGCACGTTGCTCCCGGTGTGGGTCTGACCCAGGGACACAGAGACTGGAACTGTACATGTTGCTCCCGGTGTGGGTCTGACCCAGGGATACGGAGACTGGAACTGTGCGCGGTGCTCCCGGTGTGGGTCTGACCCAGGGACACGGAGACTGGAACCATGCACGGTACTCCCGGTGTGGGACTGACCCAGGGACATGGACACTGGAACTGTGCACGGTGCTCCCGGCGTGGGTCTGACCCAGGGATACGGACACTGGAACTGTGCACAGTGCTCCCGGCGTGGGTCTGACCTACGGACACGGAGACTGGAACTGAACACGTTGCTCCCGGTGTGTGTCTGACCCAGGGATACGGAGACTGGAACCGTGCACGGTGCTCCCGGTGTGGGTCTGACCCAGGGATATGGAGACTGGAACCGTGCACGGTGCTCCCAGCTTGGGTCTGACCCAGGGATACGGAGACTGGAACTGCGCACGTAGCTCCCACTGTGGGTCTGACCCAGGGATACGGAGACTGGAACTGCGCACGTAGCTCCCACTGTGGGTCTGACCCAGGGATACGGAGACTGGAACTGTGCACGGTACTCCCGGTGTGGGTCTGACCCAGGGACACGGAGACTGGAACTGTGCACGGTGCTCCCGGTGTGGGTCTGACCCAGGGACACGGAGACTGGAACTGTGCACGGTGCTCCCGGTGTGGGTCTGACCCAGGGATAGGGAGACTGGAACCGTGCACGGTGCTCCCGGTGTGGGTCTGACCCAGGAATACGGAGACTGGAACCGAGCAAGGTGCTCCCGGTGTGTGTCTTATCCAGGGATATGGAGACTGGAACCATGCACGGTGCTCCCGGTGTGGGTCTGATCCAGGGATATGGAGACTGGAACTGTGCACGGTGCTCCCATGTGGGTCTGACCCAGGGATAGGGAGACTGGAACCGTGCACGGTGCTCCCGGTGTGGGTCTGACCCAGGGACACAGAGACTGGAACTGTACATGTTGCTCCCGGTGTGGGTCTGACCCAGGGATACGGAGACTGGAACTGTGCGCGGTGCTCCCGGTGAGTGTCTGACCCAGGGACACGGAGACTGGAACTGAACACGTTGCTCCCGGTGTGTGTCTGACCCAGGGATACGGAGACGGGAACTGCGCACGTAGCTCCCGGTGTGGGTCTGACCCAGGGATATGGAGACTGGAACTGTGCACGGTGCTCCCGGTGTGGGTCTGACCCAGGGATACGGAGACTGGAACTGAACACGTTGCTCCCGGTGTGTGTCTGACCCAGGGATACGGAGACGGGAACTGCGCACGTAGCTCCCGGTGTGGGCCTGACCCAGGGATATGGAGACTGGAACCGTGCACGGTGTTCCCTGTATGGGTCTGACCCAGGGACACAGAGACTGGAACTGCGCACGTAGCTCCCGGTGTGTGTCTGACCCAGGAATACGGAGACGGGAACTGCGCACGTAGCTCCCGGTGTGGGTCTGACCCAGGGATAGGGAGCCTGGAACCGTGCACGGTGCTCCCTGCTTGGGTCTGACCCAGGGATACGGGGACTGGAACCGTGCACGGTGCTCCCGTTGTGGGTCTGACCCCGGGACACGGAGACTGGAACCGTGCATGGTGCTCCCGGTGTGGGTCTGACCCAGAGATAAGGAGACTAAAACTGTGCACGGTGCTCCCGTTAAGGTCTGACCCAGGGACATGGAGACTGGAACTGTGTACGGTGCTCGCGTTGTGGGTCTGACCCAGGGACATGGAGACTGGAACTGTGCACGGTGCTCCCGTGTGGGTCTGACCCAGGGATACGGAGACTGGACCTGTGCACGGAGCTCCCGGAGTATGTCTGTCCCAGGGACACGGAGACTGGAGAAGTGCACGGTGCTCCCGGTGTGGGTCTGACCCAGGGATACAGAGACTGGAACTGTGCATGGTACTCCCGGTGTGGGTCTAACCCAGAGACACGGAGACTGGAACTGTGCACGGTGCTCCTGGTGTGGGTCTGAGCCAGGAATACGGAGACTGGAACTGAACACGTTGCTCCCGGTGTGTGTCTGACCCAGGGATACGGAGACTGGAACTGCGCACATAGCTCCTGGTGTGGGTCTGACCCAGGGATATGGAGACTGGAACCGTGCACGGTGTTCCCGGTATGGGTCTGACCCAGGGACACAGAGACTGGAACTGCGCACGTAGCACCCGGTGTGTGTCTGACCCAGGAATACGGAGACTGGAACCGTGCACGGTGCTCCTGGTGTGGTTCTGACCCAGGGATAGGGTGACTGGAACCGTGCACGGTGCTCCCGGCTTGGTTCTGACCCAGGGATACGGGAACTGGAACCATGCACGGTGCTCCCGGTGTGGGTCTGATCCAGGGATATGGAGACTGGAACTGTGCACAGTGCTCCCGGTTTGGGTCTGACCCAGGGACATGGAGACTGGAACTGTGCACGGTGCTCCCGTGTGGGTCTAACCCAGGGATATGGAGACTGGAACCGTGCACGGTGTTCCGGGTATGGGTCTGACCCAGGGACGCAGAGACTGGAACTGCGCACGTAGCACCTGGTGTGTGTCTGACCCAGGAATACGGAGTCTGGAACCGTGCACGGTGATCCTGGTGTGGGTCTGACCCAGGGATAGGGAGACTGGAACCGTGCACGGAGCTCCCGGCTTGGTTCTGATCCAGGGATATGGAGACTGGAACCATGCACGGTGCTCCCGGTGTGGGTCTGATCCAGGGATATGGAGACTGGAACTGTGCACGGTGCTCCCGGTGTGGGTCTGACGCAGGGACACGGAGACTGGAACTGTGCACGGTGCTCCCGGTGTGGGTCTGACCCAGGGATAGGGAGACTGGAACCGTGCACGGTGCTGCTGGTGTGGGTCTGACGCAGGGATACGGAGATTGGAATTCTGCACGTTGCTCCCGGTCTGGGTTTGACCCAGGGATACGGAGACTGGAACTGTGCACGGTGCTCCCGGTGTGGGTCTGACCCAGGGATACGGAGACTGGAACTGTGCACGGTGCTCCCGGTCTGGGTCTGACCCAGGGACATGGAGACTGGAACTGTGTACGGTGCTGCTGGTGTGGGTCTGACGCAGGGATACGGAGATTGGAACTCTGCACGTTGCTCCCGGTCTGGGTTTGACCCAGGGATACGGAGACTGGAACTGTGCACGGTGCTCCCGTGTGGGTCTAACCCAGGGATACGGAGACTGGAACTGTGCACGGTGCACCCGGTGTGGGTCTGACCCAATGATAGAGAGACTTGAACTGTGCATGGTGCTCCCATGTTGGTCTGACCCAGGAATAGGGAGACTGGAACCGTGCACGGAGCTCCCGGCGTGGGTCTGACCCAGGGACATGGAGACTGGAACTGTGCACGGTGCTCCCGTGTGGGTCTAACCCAGGGATACGGAGACTGGAACGGTGCACGGTGCACCCGGTGTGGGTCTGACCCAATGATAGAGAGACTTGAACTGTGCATGGTGCTCCCATGTTGGTCTGACCCAGGAATAGGGAGACTGGAACCGTGCACGGAGCTCCCGGCGTGGGTCTGACCCAGGGATACGGAGACTGGAACTGCGCACGTTGCTCCCGGTGTGGGTCTGACCCAGGGACATGGAGACTGGAACTGTACATGTTGTTCCCGGTGTGGGTCTGACCCAGGGATACGGAGACTGGAACTGTGCACGGTGCTCCCGGCGTGGGTCTGACCCAGGGATACGGAGACTGGAACCGCGCATGTTGCTCCCGGTGTGGGTCTGACCCAGGGACAGAGACTGGAACTGTACATGTTGCTCCCGGTGTGGGTCTGACCCAGGGATACGGAGACTGGAACTGCGCGCGGTGCTCCCGGTGTGTGTCTGACCCAGGGACACGGAGACTGGAACCATGCACGGTACTCCCGGTGTGAGTCTGACCCAGGGATACGGAGACTGGAACTGAACACGTTGCTCCCGGTGTGTGTCTGACCCAGGGATACGGAGACGGGAACTGCGCACGTAGCTCCCGGTGTGGGTCTGACCCAGGGATATGGAGACTGGAACCGTGCACGGTGTTCCCTGTATGGGTCTGACCCAGGGACACAGAGACTGGAACTGCGCACGTAGCTCCCGGTGTGTGTCTGACCCAGGAATACGGAGACGGGAACTGCGCACGTAGCTTCCGGTGTGGGTCTGACCCAGGGATACGGAGACTGGAGCCAAGCAAGGTGCTCCCGGTGTGGGTCTGACCCAGGGATATGGAGACTGGAAGCCTGTACGGTGCTCCCGTTGTGGGTCTGACCCAGGGATACGGAGACTGGAACTGCGCACGTTGCTCCCGGTGTGTGTCTGACCCAGGGATACGGAGACTTGAAACGAGCAAAGTGCTCCCGGTGTGGGTCTGATCCAGGGATATGGAGACTGGAACTGTGCATGGTGCTCCCATGTGGGTCTGACCCAAGTATACGGAGACTGGAACTGCGCACTTTGCTCCCGGTGTGTGTCTGACCCAGAGATACGGAGACTGGAACTGCGCACGTAGCTCCCACTGTGGGTCTGACCCAGGGATACGGAGACTGGAACTGTGCACAGTGCTCCCGGTGTGGGTCTGACCCAGGAATAGGGAGACTGGAACCGTGCACGGTGCTCCCGGCGTGGGTCTGACCCAGGGATACGGAGACTGGAACTGCGCACGTTGCTCCCGGTGTGTGTCTGACCCAGGGATACGGAGACTTGAACCGAGCAAAGTGCTCCCGGTGTGGGTCTGATCCAGGGATATGGAGACTGGAACCATGCACGGTGCTCCCGGTGTGGGTCTGATCCAGGGATATGGAGACTGGAACTGTGCACGGTGCTCCCGGTGTGGGTCTGACACAGGGACATAGAGACTGGAACTGTGTACGGTGCTGCTGGTGTGGGTCTGACGCAGGGACACGGAGATTGGAACTCTGCACGTTGCTCCCTGTGTGGGTTTGACCCAGTGATACGGAGACTGGAACTGTGCACGGTGCTCCCGGTGTGGGTCTGACCCAGGGACATGGAGACTGGAACTGTGCACGGTGCTCCCGTGTGGGGCTGACCCAGGGATACGGAGACTGGAACTGTGCACGGTGCTCCCGGTGTGGTTCTGATCCAGGGATATGGAGACTGGAACTGTGCATGGTGCTCCCATGTTGGTCTGACCCAGGAATAGGGAGACTGGAACCGTGCACGGAGCTCCCGGCGTGGGTCTGACCCAGGGATACGGAGACTGGAACTGCGCACGTTGCTCCCGGTGTGGGTCTGACCCAGGGACATGGAGACTGGAACTGTACATGTTGTTCCCGGTGTGGGTCTGACCCAGGGATACGGAGACTGGAACTGTGCGCGGTGCTCCCGGTGTGAGTCTGACCCACGAACATGGACACTGGAACTGTACATGTTGTTCCCGGTGTGGGTCTGACCCAGGGATACGGAGACTGGAACTGTGCACGGTGCTCCCGGTGTGGGTCTGACCCAGGGATACGGAGACTGGAACTGTGCGCGGTGCTCCCGGTGTGGTTCTGACCCAGGGATACGGAGACTGGAACTGAACACGTTGCCCCCGGTGTGTGTCTGACCCAGGGATACGGAGACTGGAACTGCGCACATAGCTCCTGGTGTGGGTCTGACCCAGGAAAATGGAGACTGGAACCGTGCACGGTGTTCACGGTATGGGTCTGACCCAGGGACACAGAGACTGGAACTGTGTACGGTGCTGCTGGTGTGGGTCTGACGCAGGGATACGGAGATTGGAACTCCACACGGTGCTCCCGGTGTGGGTCTGACCCAGTGATAGAGAGACTTGAACTGTGCATGGTGCTCCCGGTGTGGTTCTGATCCAGGGATATGGAGACTGGAACTGTGCATGGTGCTCCCATGTGGGTCTGACCCAGGGATAGGGAGACTGGAACCGTGCACGGTGCTCCCGGCGTGGGTCTGACCCAGGGATACGGAGACTGGAACCGCGCACGTTGCTCCCGGTGTGGGTCTGACCCAGGGACACAGAGACTGGAACTGTACATGTTGCTCCCGGTGTGGGTCTGACCCAGGGATACGGAGACTGGAACTGTGCGCGGTGCTCCCGGTGTGTGTCTGACCCAGGGACACGGAGACTGGAACTGTGCACGGTGCTCCCGGTGTGTGTCTGACCCAGGGACACGGAGACTCGAACTGTGCACGGTACTCCCGGCGTGGGTCTGACCCAGGGATACGGAGACTGGAACTGAACACGTTGCTCCCGGTGTGTGTCTGACCCAGGGATACGGAGACTGGAACTGTGTACGGTGCTGCTGGTGTGGGTCTGACGCAGGGATACGGAGATTGGAACTCCACACGGTGCTCCCGGTGTGGGTCTGACCCAGTGATAGAGAGACTTGAACTGTGCATGGTGCTCCCGGTGTGGGTCTGACCAAGGGACATGGACACTGGAACTGTACATGTTGCTCCCGGTGTGTGTCTGACCCAGGGATACGGAGACGGGAACTGCGCACGTAGCTCCCGGTGTGTGTCTGACCCAGGAATACGGAGACGGGAACTGCGCACGTAGCTCCCGGTGTGTGTCTGACCCAGGGATAGGGAGACTGGAACCGTGCACGGTGCTCCCGGCTTGGGTCTGACCCAGGGATACGGGGACTGGAACCGTGCAAGGTGCTCCCGTTGTGGGTCTGACCCCGGGACACGGAGACTGGAACCGTGCATGGTGCTCCCGGTGTGGGTCTGACCCAGAGATAAGGAGACTAAAACTGTGCACGGTGCTCCCGTTAAGGTCTGACCCAGGGACATGGAGACTGGAACTGTGTACGGTGCTCGCGTTGTGGGTCTGACCCAGGGACATGGAGACTGGAACTGTGCACGGTGCTCCCGTGTGGGTCTGACCCAGGGATACAGAGACTGGAACTGTGCATGGTACTCCCGGTGTGGGTCTAACCCAGAGACACGGAGACTGGAACTGTGCACGGTGCTCCTGGTGTGGGTCTGAGCCAGGAATACGGAGACTGGAACTGAACACGTTGCTCCCGGTGTGTGTCTGACCCAGGGATACGGAGAGTGGAACTGCGCACATAGCTCCTGGTGTGGGTCTGACCCAGGGATATGGAGACTGGAACCGTGCACGGTGTTCCCGGTATGGGTCTGACCCAGGGACACAGAGACTGGAACTGCGCACGTAGCACCCGGTGTGTGTCTGACCCAGGAATACGGAGACTGGAACCGTGCACGGTGCTCCCGGCTTGGTTCTGACCCAGGGATACGGGAACTGGAACCATGCACGGTGCTCCCGGTGTGGGTCTGATCCAGGGATATGGAGACTGGAACTGTGCACAGTGCTCCCGGTGTGGGTCTGACCCAGGGACATGGAGACTGGAACTGTACATGTTGTTCCCGGTGTGGGTCTGACCCAGGGATACGGAGACTGGAACTGTGCACGGTGCTCCCGGCGTGGGTCTGACCCAGGGATACGGAGACTGGAACCGCGCATGTTGCTCCCGGTGTGGGTCTGACCCAGGGACAGAGACTGGAACTGTACATGTTGCTCCCGGTGTGGGTCTGACCCAGGGATACGGAGACTGGAACTGCGCGCGGTGCTCCCGGTGTGTGTCTGACCCAGGGACACGGAGACTGGAACCATGCACGGTACTCCCGGTGTGAGTCTGACCCAGGGATACGGAGACTGGAACTGAACACGTTGCTCCCGGTGTGTGTCTGACCCAGGGATACGGAGACGGGAACTGCGCACATAGCTCCCGGTGTGGGTCTGACCCAGGGATATGGAGACTGGAACCGTGCACGGTGTTCCCTGTATGGGTCTGACCCAGGGACACAGAGACTGGAACTGCGCACGTAGCTCCCGGTGTGAGTCTGACCCAGGGATACGGAGACTGGAGCCAAGCAAGGTGCTCCCGGTGTGGGTCTGACCCAGGGATATGGAGACTGGAAGCCTGTACGGTGGTCCCGTTGTGGGTCTGACCCAGGGATACGGAGACTGGAACTGCGCACGTTGCTCCCGGTGTGTGTCTGACCCAGGGATACGGAGACTTGAACCGAGCAAAGTGCTCCCGGTGTGGGTCTGATCCAGGGATATGGAGACTGGAACTGTGCATGGTGCTCCCATGTGGGTCTGACCCAAGTATACGGAGACTGGAACTGCGCACTTTGCTCCCGGTGTGTGTCTGACCCAGAGATACGGAGACTGGAACTGCGCACGTAGCTCCCACTGTGGGTCTGACCCAGGGATACGGAGACTGGAACTGTGCACAGTGCTCCCGGCGTGGGTCTGACCCAGGGATACGGAGACTGGAACTGCGCACGTTGCTCCCGGTGTGTGTCTGACCCAGGGATACGCAGACTTGAACCGAGCAAAGTGCTCCCGGTGTGGGTCTGATCCAGGGATATGGAGACTGGAACCATGCACGGTGCTCCCGGTGTGGGTCTGATCCAGGGATATGGAGACTGGAACTGTGCACGGTGCTCCCGGTGTGGGTCTGACACAGGGACATAGAGACTGGAACTGTGTACGGTGCTGCTGGTGTGGGTCTGACGCAGGGACACGGAGATTGGAACTCTGCACGTTGCTCCCTGTGTGGGTTTGACCCAGTGATACGGAGACTGGAACTGTGCACGGTGCTCCCGGTGTGGGTCTGACCCAGGGACATGGAGACTGGAACTGTGCACGGTGCTCCCGTGTGGGGCTGACCCAGGGATACGGAGACTGGAACTGTGCACGGTGCTCCCGGTGTGGTTCTGATCCAGGGATATGGAGACTGGAACTGAGCATGGTGCTCCCATGTTGGTCTGACCCAGGAATAGGGAGACTGGAACCGTGCACGGAGCTCCCGGCGTGGGTCTGACCCAGGGATACGGAGACTGGAACTGCGCACGTTGCTCCCGGTGTGGGTCTGACCCAGGGACATGGAGACTGGAACTGTACATGTTGTTCCCGGTGTGGGTCTGACCCAGGGATACGGAGACTGGAACTGTGCGCGGTGCTCCCGGTGTGGGTCTGACCCACGAACATGGACACTGGAACTGTACATGTTGTTCCCGGTGTGGGTCTGACCCAGGGATACGGAGACTGGAACTGTGCACGGTGCTCCCGGTGTGGGTCTGACCCAGGGATACGGAGACTGGAACTGTGCACGGTGCTCCCGGTGTGGTTCTGACCCAGGGATATGGAGACTGGAACTGAACACGTTGCCCCCGGTGTGTGTCTGACCCAGGGATACGGAGACTGGAACTGCGCACATAGCTCCTGGTGTGAGTCTGACCCAGGAAAATGGAGACTGGAACCGTGCACGGTGTTCACGGTATGGGTCTGACCCAGGGACACAGAGACTGGAACTGTGTACGGTGCTGCTGGTGTGGGTCTGACGCAGGGATACTGAGATTGGAACTCCACACGGTGCTCCGGTGTGGGTCTGACCCAGTGATAGAGAGACTTGAACTGTGCATGGTGCTCCCGGTGTGGTTCTGATCCAGGGATATGGAGACTGGAACTGTGCATGGTGCTCCCATGTGGGTCTGAGCCAGGGATAGGGAGACTGGAACCGTGCACGGTGCTCCCGGCGTGGGTCTGACCCAGGGATACGGAGACTGGAACCGCGCACGTTGCTCCCGGTGTGGGTCTGACCCAGGGACACAGAGACTGGAACTGTACATGTTGCTCCCGGTGTGGGTCTGACCCAGGGATACGGAGACTGGAACTGTGCGCGGTGCTCCCGGTGTGGGTCTGACCCAGGGACACGGAGAATGGAACCATGCATGGTACTCCCGGTGTGGGACTGACCCAGGGACATGGACACTGGAACTGTGCACGGTGCTCCCGGCGTGGGTCTGACCCAGGGATACGGACACTGGAACTGTGCACGGTGCTCCCGGCGTGGGTCCGACCTACGGACACGGAGACTGGAACTGAACACGTTGCTCCCGGTGTGTGTCTGACCCAGGGATACGGAGACTGGAACCGTGCACGGTGCTCCCGGTGTGGGTCTGACCCAGGGATATGGAGACTGGAACCGTGCACGGTGCTCCCGGCTTGGTTCTGACCCAGGGATACGGGAACTGGAACCGTGCACGGTGCTCCCGGTGTGGGTCTGACCCCGGGACACGGAGACTGGAACCGTGCACGGTGCTCCCAGCTTGGGTCTGACCCAGGGATACGGAGACTGGAACTGCGCACGTAGCTCCCACTGTGGGTCTGACCCAGGGATACGGAGACTGGAACTGTGCACGGTACTCCCGGTGTGGGTCTGACCCAGGGACACGGAGACTGGAACTGTGCACGGTGCTCCCGGTGTGGGTCTGACCCAGGGACACGGAGACTGGAACTGTGCACGGTGCTCCCGGTGTGGGTCTGACCCAGGGATAGGGAGACTGGAACCGTGCACGGTGCTCCCGGCGTGGGTCTGACCCAGGGATACGGAGACTGGAACCGCTCATGTTGCTCCCGGTGTGGGTCTGACCCAGGGACACAGAGACTGGAACTGTACATGTTGTTCCCGGTGTGGGTCTGACCCAGGGATACGGAGACTGGAACTGTGCACGGTGCTCCCGGTGTGGGTCTGACCCAGGGATACGGAGACTGGAACTGTGCACGGTGCTCCCGGTGTGGTTCTGACCCAGGGATATGGAGACTGGAACTGAACACGTTGCCCCCGGTGTGTGTCTGACCCAGGGATACGGAGACTGGAACTGCGCACATAGCTCCTGGTGTGAGTCTGACCCAGGAAAATGGAGACTGGAACCGTGCACGGTGTTCACGGTATGGGTCTGACCCAGGGACACAGAGACTGGAACTGTGTACGGTGCTGCTGGTGTGGGTCTGACGCAGGGATACTGAGATTGGAACTCCACACGGTGCTCCGGTGTGGGTCTGACCCAGTGATAGAGAGACTTGAACTGTGCATGGTGCTCCCGGTGTGGTTCTGATCCAGGGATATGGAGACTGGAACTGTGCATGGTGCTCCCATGTGGGTCTGAGCCAGGGATAGGGAGACTGGAACCGTGCACGGTGCTCCCGGCGTGGGTCTGACCCAGGGATACGGAGACTGGAACCGCGCACGTTGCTCCCGGTGTGGGTCTGACCCAGGGACACAGAGACTGGAACTGTACATGTTGCTCCCGGTGTGGGTCTGACCCAGGGATACGGAGACTGGAACTGTGCGCGGTGCTCCCGGTGTGGGTCTGACCCAGGGACACGGAGAATGGAACCATGCATGGTACTCCCGGTGTGGGACTGACCCAGGGACATGGACACTGGAACTGTGCACGGTGCTCCCGGCGTGGGTCTGACCCAGGGATACGGACACTGGAACTGTGCACGGTGCTCCCGGCGTGGGTCCGACCTACGGACACGGAGACTGGAACTGAACACGTTGCTCCCGGTGTGTGTCTGACCCAGGGATACGGAGACTGGAACCGTGCACGGTGCTCCCGGTGTGGGTCTGACCCAGGGATATGGAGACTGGAACCGTGCACGGTGCTCCCGGCTTGGTTCTGACCCAGGGATACGGGAACTGGAACCGTGCACGGTGCTCCCGGTGTGGGTCTGACCCCGGGACACGGAGACTGGAACCGTGCACGGTGCTCCCAGCTTGGGTCTGACCCAGGGATACGGAGACTGGAACTGCGCACGTAGCTCCCACTGTGGGTCTGACCCAGGGATACGGAGACTGGAACTGTGCACGGTACTCCCGGTGTGGGTCTGACCCAGGGACACGGAGACTGGAACTGTGCACGGTGCTCCCGGTGTGGGTCTGACCCAGGGACACGGAGACTGGAACTGTGCACGGTGCTCCCGGTGTGGGTCTGACCCAGGGATAGGGAGACTGGAACCGTGCACGGTGCTCCCGGCGTGGGTCTGACCCAGGGATACGGAGACTGGAACCGCTCATGTTGCTCCCGGTGTGGGTCTGACCCAGGGACACAGAGACTGGAACTGTACATGTTGCTCCCGGTGTGGGTCTGACCCAGGGATACGGAGACTGGAACTGTGCGCGGTGCTCCCGGTGTGTGTCTGACCCAGGGACACGGAGACTGGAACCATGCACGGTACTCCCGGTGTGGGTCTGACCCAGGGACATGGACACTGGAACTGTGCACGGTGCTCCCGTTGTGGGTCTGACCCCGGGACACGGAGACTGGAACCGTGCATGGTGCTCCCGGTGTGGGTCTGACCCAGAGATAAGGAGACTAAAACTGTGCACGGTGCTCCCGTTAAGGTCTGACCCAGGGACATGGAGACTGGAACTGTGTACGGTGCTCGCGTTGTGGGTCTGACCCAGGGACATGGAGACTGGAACTGTGCACGGTGCTCCCGTGTGGGTCTGACCCAGGGATACGGAGACTGGACCTGTGCACGGAGCTCCCGGAGTGTGTCTGTCCCAGGGACACGGAGACTGGAGCAGTGCAAGGTGCTCCCGGTGTGGGTCTGACCCAGGGATACAGAGACTGGAACTGTGCATGGTACTCCCGGTGTGGGTCTAACCCAGAGACACGGAGACTGGAACTGTGCACGGTGCTCCTGGTGTGGGTCTGAGCCAGGAATACGGAGACTGGAACTGAACACGTTGCTCCCGGTGTGTGTCTGACCCAGGGATACGGAGACTGGAACTGCGCACATAGCTCCTGGTGTGGGTCTGACCCAGGGATATGGAGACTGGAACCGTGCACGGTGTTCCCGGTATGGGTCTGACCCAGGGACACAGAGACTGGAACTGCGCACGTAGCACCCGGTGTGTGTCTGACCCAGGAATACGGAGACTGGAACCGTGCACGGTGCTCCTGGTGTGGGTCTGACCCGGGGATAGGGTGACTGGAACCGTGCACGGTGCTCCCGGCTTGGTTCTGACCCAGGGATACGGGAACTGGAACCATGCACGGTGCTCCCGGTCTGGGTCTGACCCAGGGACATGGAGACTGGAACTGTGTACGGTGCTGCTGGTGTGGGTCTGACGCAGGGATACGGAGATTGGAACTCTGCACGTTGCTCCCGGTCTGGGTTTGACCCAGGGATACGGAGACTGGAACTGTGCACGGTGCTCCCGGTGTGGGTCTGACCCAGGGATATGGAGACTGGAACTGTGCACGGTGCTCCCGGTCTGGGTCTGACCCAGGGACATGGAGACTGGAACTGTGTACGGTGCTGCTGGTATGGGTCTGACGCAGGGATACGGAGATTGGAACTCTGCACGTTGCTCCCGGTCTGGGTTTGACCCAGGGATACGGAGACTGGAACTGTGCACGGTGCTCCCGTGTGGGTCTAACCCAGGGATACGGAGACTGGAACTGTGCACGGTGCACCCGGTGTGGGTCTGACCCAATGATAGAGAGACTTGAACTGTGCATGGTGCTCCCATGTTGGTCTGACCCAGGAATAGGGAGACTGGAACCGTGCACGGAGCTCCCGGCGTGGGTCTGACCCAGGGACATGGAGACTGGAACTGTGCACGGTGCTCCCGTGTGGGTCTAACCCAGGGATACGGAGACTGGAACTGTGCACGGTGCACCCGGTGTGGGTCTGACCCAATGATAGAGAGACTTGAACTGTGCATGGTACTCCCATGTTGGTCTGACCCAGGAATAGGGAGACTGGAACCGTGCACGGAGCTCCCGGCGTGGGTCTGACCCAGGGATACGGAGACTGGAACTGCGCACGTTGCTCCCGGTGTGGGTCTGACCCAGGGACATGGAGACTGGAACTGTACATGTTGTTCCCGGTGTGGGTCTGACCCAGGGATACGGAGACTGGAACTGTGCACGGGGCTGCCGGCGTGGGTCTGACCCAGGGTTACGGAGACTGGAACCGCGCATGTTGCTCCCGGTGTGGGTCTGACCCAGGGACACAGAGACTGGAACTGTACATGTTGCTCCCGGTGTGGGTCTGACCCAGGGATACGGAGACTGGAACTGCGCGCGGTACTCCCGGTGTGTGTCTGACCCAGGGACACGGAGACTGGAACCATGCACGGTACTCCCGGTGTGAGTCTGACCCAGGGATACGGAGACTGGAACTGAACACGTTGCTCCCGGTGTGTGTCTGACCCAGGGATACGGAGACGGGAACTGCGCACGTAGCTCCCGGTGTGGGTCTGACCCAGGGATATGGAGACTGGAACCGTGCACGGTGTTCCCTGTATGGGTCTGACCCAGGGACACAGAGACTGGAACTGCGCACGTAGCTCCCGGTGTGTGTCTGACCCAGGAATACGGAGACGGGAACTGCGCACGTAGCTCCCGGTGTGGGTCTGACCCAGGGATAGGGAGACTGGAACCGTGCACGGTGCTCCCGGCTTGGGTCTGACCCAGGGATACGGGGACTGGAACCGTGCACGGTGCTCCCGTTGTGGGTCTGACCCCGGGACACGGAGACTGGAACCGTGCATGGTGCTCCCGGTGTGGGTCTGACCCAGAGATAAGGAGACTAAAACTGTGCACGGTGCTCCCGTTAAGGTCTGACCCAGGGACATGGAGACTGGAACTGTGTACGGTGATCGCGTTGTGGGTCTGACCCAGGGACATGCAGACTGGAACTGTGCACGGTGCTCCCGTGTGGGTCTGACCCAGGGATACGGAGACTGGACCTGTGCACAGTGCTCCCGGAGTGTGTCTGTCCCAGGGACACGGAGACTGGAGCAGTGCACGGTGCTCCCGGTGTGGGTCTGACCCAGGGATACAGAGACTGGAACTGTGCATGGTACTCCCGGTGTGGGTCTAACCCAGAGACACGGAGACTGGAACTGTGCACGGTGCTCCCGGCGTTGGTCTGACCCAGGGATACAGAGACTGGAACTGCGCACGTTGCTCCCGGTGTGTGTCTGACCCAGGGATACGGAGACTAGAACTGCGCACGTAGCTCCCGGTGTGGGTCTGACCCAGGGACACGGAGACTGGAACCGTGCATGGTGCTCCCGGTGTGGGTCTGAGCCAGAGATACGGAGACTGGAACTGTGCACGGTTCTCCTGGTGTGGGTCTGAGCCAGGAATACGGAGACTGGAACTGAACACGTTGCTCCCGGTGTTTGTCTGACCCAGGGATACGGAGAGTGGAACTGCGCACATAGCTCCTGGTGTGGGTCTGACCCAGGGATATGGAGACTGGAACTGTGTACGGTGCTCCCGGTATGGGTCTGACCCAGGGACACAGAGACTGGAACTGCGCACGTAGCTCCCGGTGTGTGTCTGACCCAGGAATACGGAGACTGGAACCGTGCACGGTGCTCCTGGTGTGGGTCTGACCCAGGGATAGGGTGACTGGAACCGTGCACGGTGCTCCCGGCTTGGTTCTGACCCAGGGATACGGGAACTGGAACCATGCACGGTGCTCCCGGTGTGGGTCTGATCCAGGGATATGGAGACTGGAACTGTGCACAGTGCTCCCGGTGTGGGTCTGACCCAGGGACATGGAGACTGGAACTGAGCACGGTTCTCCCGTGTGGGTCTAACCCAGGGATATGGAGACTGGAACCGTGCACGGTGTTCCGGGTATGGGTCTGACCCAGGGACACAGAGACTGGAACTGCGCACGTAGCACCCGGTGTGTGTCTGACCCAGGAATACGGAGACTGGAACCGTGCACGGTGATCCTGGTGTGGGTCTGACCCAGGGATAGGGAGACTGGAACCGTGCACGGAGCTCCCGGCTTGGTTCCGATCCAGGGATATGGAGACTGGAACCATGCACGGTGCTCCCGGTGTGGGTCTGATCCAGGGATATGGAGACTGGAACTGTGCACGGTGCTCCCGGTGTGGGTCTGACCCAGGGACATGGAGACTGGAACTGTGTACGGTGCTGCTGGTGTGGGTCTGACGCAGGGATACGGAGATTGGAACTCTGCACGTTGCTCACGGTCTGGGTTTGACCCAGGGATACGGAGACTGGAACTGTGCACGGTGCTCCCGGTGTGGGTCTGACCCAGGGACATGGAGACTGGAACTGTGCACGGTGCTCCCGTGTGGGTCTAACCCAGGGATACGGAGACTGGAACTGTGCACGGTGCTCCCGGTGTGGGTCTGACCCAGTGATAGAGAGACTTGAACTGTGCATGGTGCTCCCATGTTGGTCTGACCCAGGAATAGGGAGACTGGAACCGTGCACGGAGCTCCCGGCGTGGGTCTGACCCAGGGATACGGAGACTGGAACTGCGCACGTTGCTCCCGGTGTGGGTCTGACCCAGGGATATGGAGACTGGAACTGTGTACGGTGCTCGCGTTGTGGGTCTGACCCAGGGACATGGAGACTGGAACTGTGCACGGTGCTCCCGTGTGGGTCTGACCCAGGGATACGGAGACTGGAACTGTGCACGGTGCTCCCGGAGTGTGTCTGTCCCAGGGACACGGAGACTGGAGCAGTGCACGGTGCTCCCGGTGTGGGTCTGACCCAGGGATACAGAGACTGGAACTGTGCACGGTACTCCCGGTGTGGGTCTAACCCAGAGACACGGAGACTGGAACTGTGCACGGTGCTCCCGGCGTGGGTCTGACCCAGGGATACAGAGACTGGAACTGCGCACGTTGCTCCCGGTGTGTGTCTGACCCAGGGATACGGAGACTAGAACTGCGCACGTAGCTCCCGGTGTGGATCTGACCAAGGGATACGGAGACTGGAACCGCGCACATTGCTCCCGGTGTGGGTCTGACCCAGGGACAGAGAGACTGGAACTGTACATGTTGCTCCCGGTGTGGGTCTGACCCAGGGATACGGAGACTGGAACTGTGCGTGGTGCTCCCGGTGTGGGTCTGACCCAGGGACACGGAGACTGGAACCATGCACGGTACTCCCGGTGTGGGTGTGACCCAGGGACATGGACACTGAAACTGTGCACGGTGCTCCCGACGTGGGTCTGACCCAGGGATACGGAGAATGGAACTGAACACGTTGCTCCCGGTGTGTGTCTGACCCAGGGATACGGAGACTGGATCTGCGCACGTAGCTCCCAGTGTGGGTCTGACCCAGGGATATGGAGACTGGAACCGTGCACGGTGTTCCCGGTATGGGTCTGACCCAGGAACACAGAGACTGGAACTGCGCACGTTGCTCCCGGTGTGTGTCTGACCCAGGAATACGGAGACTGGAACCATGCACGGTGCTCCTGGAGTGGGTCTGACCCAGGGACATGGAGACTGGAACTGTGCACGGTGCTCCCGTGTGGGTCTAACCCAGGGATACGGAGACTGGAACTGTGCACGGTGCACCCGGTGTGGGTCTGACCCAATGATAGAGAGACTTGAACTGTGCATGGTGCTCCCATGTTGGTCTGACCCAGGAATAGGGAGACTGGAACCGTGCACGGAGCTCCCGGCGTGGGTCTGACCCAGGGATACGGAGACTGGAACTGCGCACGTTGCTCCCGGTGTGGGTCTGACCCAGGGACATGGAGACTGGAACTGTACATGTTGTTCCCGGTGTGGGTCTGACCCAGGGATACGGAGACTGGAACTGTGCACGGGGCTGCCAGCGTGGGTCTGACCCAGGGTTACGGAGACTGGAACCGCGCATGTTGCTCCCGGTGTGGGTCTGACCCAGGGACACAGAGACTGGAACTGTACATGTTGCTGCCGGTGTGGGTCTGACCCAGGGATACGGAGACTGGAACTGCGCGCGGTGCTCCCGGTGTGTGTCTGACCCAGGGACACGGAGACTGGAACCATGCACGGTACTCCCGGTGTGAGTCTGACCCAGGGATACGGAGACTGGAACTGAACACGTTGCTCCCGGTGTGTGTCTGACCCAGGGATACGGAGACGGGAACTGCGCACGTAGCTCCCGGTGTGGGTCTGACCCAGGGATATGGAGACTGGAACCGTGCACGGTGTTCCCTGTATGGGTCTGACCCAGGGACACAGAGACTGGAACTGCGCACGTAGCTCCCGGTGTGTGTCTGACCCAGGAATACGGAGACGGGAACTGCGCACGTAGCTCCCGGTGTGGGTCTGACCCAGGGATAGGGAGACTGGAACCGTGCACGGTGCTCCCGGCTTGGGTCTGACCCAGGGATACGGGGACTGGAACCGTGCACGGTGCTCCCGTTGTGGGTCTGACCCCGGGACACGGAGACTGGAACCGTGCATGGTGCTCCCGGTGTGGGTCTGACCCAGAGATAAGGAGACTAAAACTGTGCACGGTGCTCCCGTTAAGGTCTGACCCAGGGACATGGAGACTGGAACTGTGTACGGTGATCGCGTTGTGGGTCTGACCCAGGGACATGCAGACTGGAACTGTGCACGGTGCTCCCGTGTGGGTCTGACCCAGGGATACGGAGACTGGACCTGTGCACAGTGCTCCCGGAGTGTGTCTGTCCCAGGGACACGGAGACTGGAGCAGTGCACGGTGCTCCCGGTGTGGGTCTGACCCAGGGATACAGAGACTGGAACTGTGCATGGTACTCCCGGTGTGGGTCTAACCCAGAGACACGGAGACTGGAACTGTGCACGGTGCTCCCGGCGTTGGTCTGACCCAGGGATACAGAGACTGGAACTGCGCACGTTGCTCCCGGTGTGTGTCTGACCCAGGGATACGGAGACTAGAACTGCGCACGTAGCTCCCGGTGTGGGTCTGACCCAGGGACACGGAGACTGGAACCGTGCATGGTGCTCCCGGTGTGGGTCTGAGCCAGAGATACGGAGACTGGAACTGTGCACGGTTCTCCTGGTGTGGGTCTGAGCCAGGAATACGGAGACTGGAACTGAACACGTTGCTCCCGGTGTTTGTCTGACCCAGGGATACGGAGAGTGGAACTGCGCACATAGCTCCTGGTGTGGGTCTGACCCAGGGATATGGAGACTGGAACTGTGTACGGTGCTCCCGGTATGGGTCTGACCCAGGGACACAGAGACTGGAACTGCGCACGTAGCTCCCGGTGTGTGTCTGACCCAGGAATACGGAGACTGGAACCGTGCACGGTGCTCCTGGTGTGGGTCTGACCCAGGGATAGGGTGACTGGAACCGTGCACGGTGCTCCCGGCTTGGTTCTGACCCAGGGATACGGGAACTGGAATCATGCACGGTGCTCCCGGTGTGGGTCTGATCCAGGGATATGGAGACTGGAACTGTGCACAGTGCTCCCGGTGTGGGTCTGACCCAGGGACATGGAGACTGGAACTGTGCACGGTTCTCCCGTGTGGGTCTAACCCAGGGATATGGAGACTGGAACCGTGCACGGTGTTCCGGGTATGGGTCTGACCCAGGGACACAGAGACTGGAACTGCGCACGTAGCACCCGGTGTGTGTCTGACCCAGGAATACGGAGACTGGAACCGTGCACGGTGATCCTGGTGTGGGTCTGACCCAGGGATAGGGAGACTGGAACCGTGCACGGAGCTCCCGGCTTGGTTCCGATCCAGGGATATGGAGACTGGAACCATGCACGGTGCTCCCGGTGTGGGTCTGATCCAGGGATATGGAGACTGGAACTGTGCACGGTGCTCCCGGTGTGGGTCTGACCCAGGGACATGGAGACTGGAACTGTGTACGGTGCTGCTGGTGTGGGTCTGACGCAGGGATACGGAGATTGGAACTCTGCACGTTGCTCACGGTCTGGGTTTGACCCAGGGATACGGAGACTGGAACTGTGCACGGTGCTCCCGGTGTGGGTCTGACCCAGGGACATGGAGACTGGAACTGTGCACGGTGCTCCCGTGTGGGTCTAACCCAGGGATACGGAGACTGGAACTGTGCACGGTGCTCCCGGTGTGGATCTGACCCAGTGATAGAGAGACTTGAACTGTGCATGGTGCTCCCATGTTGGTCTGACCCAGGAATAGGGAGACTGGAACCGTGCACGGAGCTCCCGGCGTGGGTCTGACCCAGGGATACGGAGACTGGAACTGCGCACGTTGCTCCCGGTGTGGGTCTGACCCAGGGATATGGAGACTGGAACTGTGTACGGTGCTCGCGTTGTGGGTCTGACCCAGGGACATGGAGACTGGAACTGTGCACGGTGCTCCCGTGTGGGTCTGACCCAGGGATACGGAGACTGGAACTGTGCACGGTGCTCCCGGAGTGTGTCTGTCCCAGGGACACGGAGACTGGAGCAGTGCACGGTGCTCCCGGTGTGGGTCTGACCCAGGGATACAGAGACTGGAACTGTGCACGGTACTCCCGGTGTGGGTCTAACCCAGAGACACGGAGACTGGAACTGTGCACGGTGCTCCCGGCGTGGGTCTGACCCAGGGATACAGAGACTCGAACTGCGCACGTTGCTCCCGGTGTGTGTCTGACCCAGGGATACGGAGACTAGAACTGCGCACGTAGCTCCCGGTGTGGATCTGACCAAGGGATACGGAGACTGGAACCGCGCACATTGCTCCCGGTGTGGGTCTGACCCAGGGACAGAGAGACTGGAACTGTACATGTTGCTCCCGGTGTGGGTCTGACCCAGGGATACGGAGACTGGAACTGTGCGTGGTGCTCCCGGTGTGGGTCTGACCCAGGGACACGGAGACTGGAACCATGCACGGTACTCCCGGTGTGGGTGTGACCCAGGGACATGGACACTGAAACTGTGCACGGTGCTCCCGACGTGGGTCTGACCCAGGGATACGGAGAATGGAACTGAACACGTTGCTCCCGGTGTGTGTCTGACCCAGGGATACGGAGACTGGATCTGCGCACGTAGCTCCCAGTGTGGGTCTGACCCAGGGATATGGAGACTGGAACCGTGCACGGTGTTCCCGGTATGGGTCTGACCCAGGAACACAGAGACTGGAACTGCGCACGTTGCTCCCGGTGTGTGTCTGACCCAGGAATACGGAGACTGGAACCATGCACGGTGCTCCTGGAGTGGGTCTGACCCAGGGATAGGGAGACTGGAACCGTGCACGGTGCTCCCGGCTTGGGTCTGACCCAGGGATACGGGGACTGGAACCATGCACGGTGCTCCCGGTGTGGGTCTGACCCCAGGACACGGAGACTGGAACCATACATGGTGCTCCCGGTGTGGGTCTGACCCAGAGATAAGGAGACTAAAACTGTGCACGGTGCTCCCATTAAGGTCTGACCCAGGGACATGGAGACTGGAACTGTGGACGGTGCTCGCGTTGTGGGTCTGACCCAGGGACATGGAGACTGGAACTGTGCACGGTGCTCCCGTGTGGGTCTGACCCAGGGATACGGAGACTGGAACTGTGCACGGTGCTCCCGGTGTGGGTCTGACCCAGGGATACAGAGACTGGAGCAGTGCACGGTGCTCTCGGTGTGGGTCTGACCCAGGGATACAGAGACTGGAACTGTGCATGGTACTCCCGGTGTGGGTCTAACCCAGAGACACGGAGACTGGAACTGTGCACGGTGCTCCCGGCGTTGGTCTGACCCAGGGATACAATGACTGGAACTGCGCACGTTGCTCCCGGTGTGTGTCTGACCCAGGGATACGGAGACTAGAACTGCGCACGTAGCTCCCGGTGTGGGTCTGACCCAGGGACACGGAGACTGGAACCGTGCATGGTACTCCCGGTGTGGGTCTGAGCCAGAGATACGGAGACTGGAACTGTGCACGGTTCTCCTGGTGTGGGTCTGAGCCAGGAACACGGAGACTGGAACTGAACACGTTGCTCCCGGTGTGTGTCTGACCCAGGGATACGGAGAGTGGAACTGCGCACATAGCACCTGGTGTGGGTCTGACCCAGGGATATGGAGACTGGAACCGTGCACGGTGCTCCCGGTGAGGGTCTGACCCAGGGATATGGAGACTGGAACCGTGCACGGTGTTCCCGGTATGGGTCTGACCCAGGGACACAGAGACTGGAACTGCGCACGTAGCACCCGGTGTGTGTCTGACCCAGGAATACGGAGACTGGAACCGTGCACGGTGCTCCTGGTGTGGGTCTGACCCAGGGATAGGGTGACTGGAACCGTGCACGGTGCTCCCGGCTTGGTTCTGACCCAGGGTTACGGGAACTGGAACCATGCACGGTGCTCCCGGTGTGGGTCTGATCCAGGGATATGGAGACTGGAACTGTGCACAGTGCTCCCGGTGTGGGTCTGACCCAGGGACATGGAGACTGGGACTGTGCACGGTGCTGCTGGTGTGGGTCTGACGCAGGGATACGGAGATTGGAACTCTGCACGTTGCTCCCGGTCTGGGTTTGACCCAGGGATACGGAGACTGGAACTGTGCACGGTGCTCCCGGTGTGGGTCTGACCCAGGGACATGGAGACTGGAACTGTGCACGGTGCTCCCGTGTGGGTCTAACCCAGGGATACGGAGACTGGAACTGTGCACGGTACTCCCGGTGTGGGTCTGACCCAGTGATAGAGAGACTTGAACTGTGCATGGTGCTCCCATGTTGGTCTGACCCAGGAATAGGGAGACTGGAACCGTGCACGGAGCTCCCGGCGTGGGTCTGACCCAGGGATACGGAGACTGGAACTGCGCACGTTGCTCCCGGTGTGGGTCTGACCCACGGATATGGAGACTGGAACTGTGTACGGTGCTCGTGTTGTGGCTCTGACCCAGGGACATGGGGACTGGAACTGTGCACAGTGCTCCCGTGTGGGTCTGACCCAGGGATACGGAGACTGGAACTGTGCACGGTGCTCCCGGAGTGTGTCTGTCCCAGGGACACGGAGACTGGAGCAGTGCACGGTGCTCCCGGTGTGGGTCTGACCCAGGGATACAGAGACTGGAACTGTGCACGGTACTGCCGGTGTGGGTCTAACCCAGAGACAGGGAGACTGGAACTGTGCACGGTGCTCCCGGTGTGTGTCTGACCCAGGGATACGGAGACTAGAACTGCACACGTAGCTCCCGGTGTGGATCTGACCAAGGGATATGGAGACTGGAACCGTGCACGGTGCTCGCGGTGTGGGTCTGACCCAGTGATAGAGAGACTTGAACTGTGCATGGTGCTCCCGGTGTGGTTCTGATCCAGGGATATGGAGACTGGAACTGTGCATGGTGCTCCCATGTGGGTCTGACCCAGGGATAGGGAGACTGGAACCGTGCACGGTGCTCCCGGCGTGGGTCTGACCCAGGGATACGGAGACTGGAACCGCGCACATTGCTCCCGGTGTGGGTCTGACCCAGGGACAGAGAGACTGGAACTGTACATGTTGCTCCCGGTGTGGGTCTGACCCAGGGATACGGAGACTGGAACTGTGCGTGGTGCTCCCGGTGTGGGTCTGACCCAGGGACACGGAGACTGGAACCATGCACGGTACTCCCGGTGTGGGTCTGACCCAGGGACATGGACACTGGAACTGTGCACGGTGCTCCCGACGTGGGTCTGACCCAGGGATACGGAGAATGGAACTGAACACGTTGCTCCCGGTGTGTGTCTGACCCAGGGATATGGAGACTGGATCTGCGCACGTAGCTTCCAGTGTGGGTCTGACCCAGGGATATGGAGACTGGAACCGTGCACGGTGTTCCCGGTATGTGTCTGACCCAGGAACACAGAGACTGGAACTGCGCACGTAGCTCCCGGTGTGTGTCTGACCCAGGAATACGGAGACTGGAACCATGCACGGTGCTCCTGGTGTGGGTCTGACCCAGGGATAGGGAGACTGGAACCGTGCACGGTGCTCCCGGCTTGGGTCTGACCCAGGGATACGGGGACTGGAACCATGCACGGTGCTCCCGGTGTGGGTCTGACCCCAGGACACGGAGACTGGAACCATACATGGTGCTCCCGGTGTGGGTCTGACCCAGAGATAAGGAGACTAAAACTGTGCACGGTGCTCCCATTAAGGTCTGACCCAGGGACATGGAGACTGGACCTGTGGACGGTGCTCGCGTTGTGGGTCTGACCCAGGGACATGGAGACTGGAACTGTGCACGGTGCTCCCGTGTGGGTCTGACCCAGGGATACGGAGACTGGAACTGTGCACGGTGCTCCCGGTGTGGGTCTGACCCAGGGATACAGAGAATGGAACTGTGCACGGTACTCCCGGTGTGGGTCTAACCCAGAGACACAGAGACTGGGACTGTGTACGGTGCTCGCGGTGTGGGTCTGACCAAGGGACATGGAGACTGGAACTGTGCACGGTGCTCCCGTGTGGGTCTGACCCAGGGATACGGAGACTGGAACTGTGCACGGTCCTCCCGGTGTGTGTCTGACCCAGGGACACGAAGACTGGAACTGCGCACGTAGCTCCCGGTGTGGGTCTGACCCAGGAATATGGAGACTGGAACCGTGCACGGTGCTCCCGGTGTGGGTCTGACCCAGGGATAGGGAGACTGGAACTGCGCACGTAGCTCCCGGTGTGGGTCTGACCCAGGGACACGGAGACTGGAACCGTGCATGGTGCTCCCGGTGTGGGTCTGAGCCAGAGATACGGAGACTGGAACTGTGCACGGTTCTCCTGGTGTGGGTCTGAGCCAGGAATACGGAGACTGGAACTGAACACGTTGCTCCCGGTGTGTGTCTGACCCAGGGATACGGAGAGTGGAACTGCGCACGTAGCACCCGGTGTGTGTCTGACCCAGGAATACGGAGACTGGAACCGTGCACGGTGCTCCTGGTGTGGGTCTGACCCAGGGATAGGGTGACTGGAACCGTGCACGGTGCTCCCGGCTTGGTTCTGACCCAGGGATACGGGAACTGGAACCATGCACGGTGCTCCCGGTGTGGGTCTGATCCAGGGATATGGAGACTGGAACTGTGCACTGTGCTCCCGGTGTGGGTCTGACCCAGGGACATGGAGACTGGGACTGTGCACGTTGCTCCCGGTGTGTGTCTGACCCAGGGATAGGGAGACTGGAACCGTGCACGGAGCTCCCGGCTTGGTTCCGATCCAGGGATATGGAGACTGGAACCATGCACGGTGCTCCCGGTGTGGGTCTGATCCAGGGATATGGAGACTGGAACTGTGCACGGTGCTCCCGGTGTGGGTCTGACCCAGGGACATGGAGACTGGAACTGTGTACGGTGCTGCTGGTGTGGGTCTGACGCAGGGATACGGAGATTGGAACTCTGCACATTGCTCCCGGTCTGGGTTTGACCCAGGGATACGGAGACTGGAACTGTGCACGGTGCTCCCGGTGTGGGTCTGACCCAGGGACATGGAGACTGGAACTGTGCACGGTGCTCCCGTGTGGGTCTAACCCAGGGATACGGAGACTGGAACTGTGCACGGTGCTCCCGGTGTGGGTCTGACCCAGTGATAGAGAGACTTGAACTGTGCATGGTGCTCCCATGTTGGTCTGACCCAGGAATAGGGAGACTGGAACCGTGCACGGAGCTCCCGGCGTGGGTCTGACCCAGGGATACGGAGACTGGAACTGCGCACGTTGCTCCCGGTGTGGGTCTGACCCAGGGATATGGAGACTGGAACTGTGTACGGTGCTCGTGTTGTGGCTCTGACCCAGGGACATGGGGACTGGAACTGTGCACAGTGCTCCCGTGTGGGTCTGACCCAGGGATACGGAGACTGGAACTGTGCACGGTGCTCCCGGAGTGTGTCTGTCCCGGGGACACGGAGACTGGAGCAGTGCACGGTGCTCCCGGTGTGGGTCTGACCCAGGGATACAGAGACTGGAACTGTGCACGGTACTCCCGGTGTGGGTCTAACCCAGAGACACGGAGACTGGAACTGTGCACGGTGCTCCCGGCGTGGGTCTGACCCAGGGATACAGAGACTGGAACTGCGCACGTTGCTCCCGGTGTGTGTCTGACCCAGGGATACGGAGACTAGAACTGCACACGTAGCTCCCGGTGTGGATCTGACCAAGGGATATGGAGACTGGAACCGTGCACGGTGCTCGCGGTGTGGGTCTGACCCAGTGATAGAGAGACTTGAACTGTGCATGGTGCTCCCGGTGTGGTTCTGATCCAGGGATATGGAGACTGGAACTGTGCATGGTGCTCCCATGTGGGTCTGACCCAGGGATAGGGAGACTGGAACCGTGCACGGTGCTCCCGGCGTGGGTCTGACCCAGGGATACGGAGACTGGAACCGCGCACATTGCTCCCGGTGTGGGTCTGACCCAGGGACAGAGAGACTGGAACTGTACATGTTGCTCCCGGTGTGGGTCTGACCCAGGGATACGGAGACTGGAACTGTGCGTGGTGCTCCCGGTGTGGGTCTGACCCAGGGACACGGAGACTGGAACCATGCACGGTACTCCCGGTGTGGGTCTGACCCAGGGACATGGACACTGGAACTGTGCACGGTGCTCCCGACGTGGGTCTGACCCAGGGATACGGAGAATGGAACTGAACACGTTGCTCCCGGTGTGTGTCTGACCCAGGGATATGGAGACTGGATCTGCGCACGTAGCTCCCAGTGTGGGTCTGACCCAGGGATATGGAGACTGGAACCGTGCACGGTGTTCCCGGTATGTGTCTGACCCAGGAACACAGAGACTGGAACTGCGCACGTAGCTCCCGGTGTGTGTCTGACCCAGGAATACGGAGACTGGAACCATGCACGGTGCTCCTGGTGTGGGTCTGACCCAGGGATAGGGAGACTGGAACCGTGCACGGTGCTCCCGGCTTGGGTCTGACCCAGGGATACGGGGACTGGAACCATGCACGGTGCTCCCGGTGTGGGTCTGACCCCAGGACACGGAGACTGGAACCATACATGGTGCTCCCGGTGTGGGTCTGACCCAGAGATAAGAAGACTAAAACTGTGCACGGTGCTCCCATTAAGGTCTGACCCAGGGACATGGAGACTGGAACTGTGTACGGTGCTCGCGGTGTGGGTCTGACCAAGGGACATGGAGACTGGAACCGCGCACATTGCTCCCGGTGTGGGTCTGACCCAGGGACAGAGAGACTGGAACTGTGCACGGTCCTCCCGGTGTGTGTCTGACCCAGGGACACGAAGACTGGAACTGCGCACGTAGCTCCCGGTGTGGGTCTGACCCAGGAATACGGAGACTGGAACCGTGCACGGTGCTCCCGGTGTGGGTCTGACCCAGGGATAGGGAGACTGGAACTGCGCACGTAGCTCCCACTGTGGGTCTGACCCAGGGTTACGGAGACTGGAACTGTGCACGGTGCTCCCAGTGTGGGTCTGACCCAGGGACACGGAGACTGGAACTGTGCCCGGTGCTCCCGGTGTGGGTCTGACCCAGGGATAGGGAGACTGGAACCGTGCACGGTGCTCCCGGCGTGGGTCTGACCCAGGGATACGGAGACTGGAACTGCACACGTTGCTCCCGGTGTGTGTCTGACCCAGGGATACGGAGACTGGAACTGCGCACGTAGCTCCCGGTGTGGGTCTGACCCAGGGATACGGAGACTGGAACCGAGCAAGGTGCTCCCGGTGTGGGTCTGATCCAGGGAAATGGAGACTGGAACCATGCACGGTGCGCCCGGTGTGGGTCTGATCCAGGGATATGGAGACTGGAACTGTGCACGGTGCTCCCGGTGTGGGTCTGACCCAGGGACATGGAGACTGGAACTGTGCATGGTGCTCCCATGTGGGTCTAACCCAGGGATACGGAGACTGGAACTGCGCACGTTGCTCCCGGTGTGTGTCTGACCCAGGGATACGGAGACTGGAACTGCGCACGTAGCTCTCGGTGTGGATCTGACCCAGGGATATGGAGACTGGAACCATGCACGGTGTTCCCGGTATGGGTCTGACCCAGGGACACAGAGACTGGAACTGCGCACGTAGCTCCCGGTGTGTGTCTGACCCAGGAATACGGAGACTGGAACCACGCACGGTGCTCCTGGTGTGGGTCTGACCCAGGGATAGGGAGACTGGAACCGTGCACGGTGCTCCCGGCTTGGGTCTGCCCCAGAGATACGGGGACTGGAACCGTGCACGGTGCTCCTGGTGTGGGTCTGACCCCGGGACACGGAGACTGGAGCTGTGCACGGTGCTCCTGGTGTGGGTCAGACCCAGGGACACGGAGACTGGAACTGTGCACGGTGCTCCCGGCTTGGATCTGACCCAGGGACACGGAGACTGGAACTGTGCACGGTGCTCCCGGCGTGGGTCTGACCCAGGGATACAGAGACTGGAACTGCGCACGTTGCTCCCGGTGTGTGTCTGACCCAGGGATACGGAGACTAGAACTGCGCACGTAGCTCCCGGTGTGGATCTGACCAAGGGATATGGAGACTGGAACCGTGCACGGTGCTCGCGGTGTGGGTCTGACCAAGGGACATGGAGACTGGAACTGTGCACGGTGCTCCCGTGTGGGTCTGACCCAGGGATACGGAGACTGGAACTGTGCACGGTGCTCCCGGTGTGTGTCTGACCCAGGGACACGGAGACTGGAACTGCGCACGTAGCTCCCGGTGTGGGTCTGACCCAGGAATACGGAGACTGGAACCGTGCACGGTGCTCCCGGTGTGGGTCTGACCCAGGGATAGGGAGACTGGAACTGCGCACGTAGCTCCCACTGTGGGACTGACCCAGGGATACGGAGACTGGAACTCTGCACGGTACTCCCGGTGTGGGTCTGACCCAGGGACACGGAGACTGGAACTGTGCCCGGTGCTCCCGGTGTGGGTCTGACCCAGGGATAGGGAGACTGGAACCGTGCACGGTGCTCCCGGCGTGGGTCTGACCCAGGGATACGCAGACTGGAACTGCGCACGTTGCTCCCGGTGTGTGTCTGACCCAGGGATATGGAGACTGGAACTGCGCACGTAGCTCCCGGTGTGGGTCTGAGCCAGGGATACGGAGACTGGAACCGAGCAAGGTGCTCCCGGTGTGTGTCTGATCCAGGGATATGGAGACTGGAACCATGCACGGTGCGCCTGGTGTGGGTCTGATCCAGGGATATGGAGAATGGAACTGTGCACGGTGCTCCCGGTGTGGGTCTGACCCAGGGACATGGAGACTGGAACTGTGTACGGTGCTCCCATGTGGGTCTGACCCAGGGATACGGAGACTGGAACTGCGCACTTTTGCTCCCAGTGTGTGTCTGACCCAGGGATACGGAGACTGGAACTGCGCACGTAGCTCTCGGTGTGGATCTGACCCAGGGATATGGAGACTGGAACCATGCACGATGTTCCCGGTGTGGGTCTGACCCAGGGATAGGGAGACTGGAATCGTGCACGGTGCTCCCGGCTTGGGTCTGCCCCAGAGATACGGGGACTGGAACCGTGCACGGTGCTCCTGGTGTGGGTCTGACCCCGGGACACGGAGACTGGAACCGTGCATGGTGCTCCCGTTGTGCGTCTGACCCAGAGATAAGGAGACTGGAACTGTGCACGGTGCTCCCGTGTGGGTCTGACCCAGGGATACGGAGACTGGAACTGTGCACGGTGCTCCCGGAGTGTGTCTGTCCCAGGGACACGGAGACTGGAGCAGTGCACGGTGCTCCCGGTGTGGGTCTGACCCAGGGATACAGAGACTGGAACTGTGCACGGTACTCCCGGTGTGGGTCTAACCCAGAGACACGGAGACTGGAACTGTGCACGGAGCTCCCGGTGTGGGTCTGACCCAGGGATACAGAGACTGGAACTGTGCACGGTGCTCCCAGAGTGGGTCTGTCCCAGGGACATGGAGACTCGAACTGTGCAAGGTGCTCCCGTGTGGGTCTGACCCAGGGACACGGAGACTGGAACCATGCACGGTACTCCCGGTGAGGGTCTTACCAGGGACATGGACACTGGAACTGTGCACGGTGCTCCCGACGTGGGTCTGACCCAGGGATACGGAGACTGGAACTGAACACGTTGCTCCCGGTGTGTGTCTGACCCAGGGATACGGAGACTGGAACTGCGCACATAGCTCCCGGTGTGGGTCTGACCCAGGGATATGGAGACTGGAACCGTGCACGATGTTCCCGGTATGGGTCTGACCCAGGGACACAGAGAATGGAACTGCGCACGTAGCTCCCGGTGTGTGTCTGACCCAGGAATACGGAGACTGGAACCACGCACGGTGCTCCTGGTGTGGGTCTGACCCAGGGATAGGGAGACTGGAATCGTGCACGGTGCTCCCGGCTTGGGTCTGCCCCAGAGATACGGGGACTGGAACCGTGCACGGTGCTCCTGGTGTGGGTCTGACCCCGGGACACGGAGACTGGAACCGTGCATGGTGCTCCCGGTGTGGGTCTGACCCAGAGATAAGGAGACTAAAACTGTGCACGGTGCTCCCGTTAAGGTCTGACCCGGGGACATGGAGACTGGAACTGTGTACGGTGCTCGCGTTGTGGGTCTGACCCAGGGACATGGAGACTGGAACTGTGCACGGTGCTCCCGTGTGGGTCTGACCCAGGGATACGGAGACTGGAACTGTGCACGGTGCTCCCGGAGTGTGTCTGTCCCAGGGACACGGAGACTGGAGCAGTGCACGGTGCTCCCGGTGTGGGTCTGACCCAGGGATACAGAGACTGGAACTGTGCACGGTACTCCCGGTGTGGGTCTAACCCAGAGACACGGAGACTGGAACTGTGCACGGTGCTCCCGGCGTGGGTCTGACCCAGGGATACAGAGACTGGAACTGCGCACGTTGCTCCCGGTGTGTGTCTGACCCAGGGATACGGAGACTAGAACTGCGCACGTAGCTCCCGGTGTGGATCTGACCAAGGGATATGGAGACTGGAACCGTGCACGGTGCTCGCGGTGTGGGTCTGACCAAGGGACATGGAGACTGGAACTGTGCACGGTGCTCCCGTGTGGGTCTGACCCAGGGATACGGAGACTGGAACTGTGCACGGTGCTCCCGGTGTGTGTCTGACCCAGGGACACGGAGACTGGAACTGCGCACGTAGCTCCCGGTGTGGGTCTGACCCAGGAATACGGAGACTGGAACCGTGCACGGTGCTCCCGGTGTGGGTCTGACCCAGGGATAGGGAGACTGGAACTGCGCACGTAGCTCCCACTGTGGGTCTGACCCAGGGACACGGAGACTGGAACTGTGCCCGGTGCTCCCGGTGTGGGTCTGACCCAGGGATAGGGAGACTGGAACCGTGCACGGTGCTCCCGGCGTGGGTCTGACCCAGGGATACGCAGACTGGAACTGCGCACGTTGCTCCCGGTGTGTGTCTGACCCAGGGATATGGAGACTGGAACTGCGCACGTAGCTCCCGGTGTGGGTCTGAGCCAGGGATACGGAGACTGGAACCGAGCAAGGTGCTCCCGGTGTGTGTCTGATCCAGGGATATGGAGACTGGAACCATGCACGGTGCGCCTGGTGTGGGTCTGATCCAGGGATATGGAGAATGGAACTGTGCACGGTGCTCCCGGTGTGGGTCTGACCCAGGGACATGGAGACTGGAACTGTGTACGGTGCTCCCATGTGGGTCTGACCCAGGGATACGGAGACTGGAACTGCGCACTTTTGCTCCCAGTGTGTGTCTGACCCAGGGATACGGAGACTGGAACTGCGCACGTAGCTCTCGGTGTGGGTCTGACCCAGGGATATGGAGACTGGAACCATGCACGATGTTCCCGGTGTGGGTCTGACCCAGGGATAGGGAGACTGGAATCGTGCACGGTGCTCCCGGCTTGGGTCTGCCCCAGAGATACGGGGACTGGAACCGTGCACGGTGCTCCTGGTGTGGGTCTGACCCCGGGACACGGAGACTGGAACCGTGCATGGTGCTCCCGGTGTGCGTCTGACCCAGAGATAAGGAGACTGGAACTGTGCACGGTGCTCCCGTGTGGGTCTGACCCAGGGATACGGAGACTGGAACTGTGCACGGTGCTCCCGGAGTGTGTCTGGCCCAGGGACACGGAGACTGGAGCAGTGCACGGTGCTCCCGGTGTGGGTCTGACCCAGGGATACAGAGACTGGAACTGTGCACGGTACTCCCGGTGTGGGTCTAACCCAGAGACACGGAGACTGGAACTGTGCACGGAGCTCCCGGTGTGGGTCTGACCCAGGGATACAGAGACTGGAACTGTGCACGGTGCTCCCAGAGTGGGTCTGTCCCAGGGACATGGAGACTCGAACTGTGCAAGGTGCTCCCGTGTGGGTCTGACCCAGGGACACGGAGACTGGAACCATGCACGGTACTCCCGGTGTGGGTCTTACCAGGGACATGGACACTGGAACTGTGCACGGTGCTCCCGACGTGGGTCTGACCCAGGGATACGGAGACTGGAACTGAACACGTTGCTCCCGGTGTGTGTCTGACCCAGGGATACGGAGACTGGAACTGCGCACATAGCTCCCGGTGTGGGTCTGACCCAGGGATATGGAGACTGGAACCGTGCACGATGTTCCCGGTATGGGTCTGACCCAGGGACACAGAGAATGGAACTGCGCACGTAGCTCCCGGTGTGTGTCTGACCCAGGAATACGGAGACTGGAACCACGCACGGTGCTCCTGGTGTGGGTCTGACCCAGGGATAGGGAGACTGGAATCGTGCACGGTGCTCCCGGCTTGGGTCTGCCCCAGAGATACGGGGACTGGAACCGTGCACGGTGCTCCTGGTGTGGGTCTGACCCCGGGACACGGAGACTGGAACCGTGCATGGTGCTCCCGGTGTGGGTCTGACCCAGAGATAAGGAGACTAAAACTGTGCACGGTGCTCCCGTTAAGGTCTGACCCGGGGACATGGAGACTGGAACTGTGTACGGTGCTCGCGTTGTGGGTCTGACCCAGGGACATGGAGACTGGAACTGTGCACGGTGCTCCCGTGTGGGTCTGACCCAGGGATACGGAGACTGGAACTGTGCACGGTGCTCCCGGAGTGTGTCTGTCCCAGGGACACGGAGACTGGAGCAGTGCACGGTACTCCCGGTGTGGGTCTGACCCAGGGATACAGAGACTGGAACTGTGCACGGTACTCCCAGTGTGGGTCTAACCCAGAGACACGGAGACTGGAACTGTGCACGGTGCTCCCGGCGTGGGTCTGACCCAGGGATACAGAGACTGGAACTGCGCACGTTGCTCCCGGTGTGTGTCTGACCCAGGGATACGGAGACTAGTACTGCGCACGTAGCTCCCGGTGTGGATCTGACCAAGGGATATGGAGACTGGAACCGTGCACGGTGCTCGCGGTGTGGGTCTGACCAAGGGACATGGAGACTGGAACTGTGCACGGTGCTCCCGTGTGGGTCTGACCCAGGGATACGGAGACTGGAACTGTGCACGGTGCTCCCGGTGTGTGTCTGACCCAGGGACACGGAGACTGGAACTGCGCACGTAGCTCCCGGTGTGGGTCTGACCCAGGAATACGGAGACTGGAACCGTGCACGGTGCTCCCGGTGTGGGTCTGACCCAGGGATAGGGAGACTGGAACTGCGCACGTAGCTCCCACAGTGGGACTGACCCAGGGATACGGAGACTGGAACTGTGCACGGTACTCCCGGTGTGGGTCTGACCCAGGGACACGGAGACTGGAACTGTGCCCGGTGCTCCCGGTGTGGGTCTGACCCAGGGATAGGGAGACTGGAACCGTGCACGGTGCTCCCGGTGTGGGTCTGACCCAGGGATACAGAGACTGGAACTGTGCACGGTACTCCCGGTGTGGGTCTAACCCAGAGACACGGAGACTGGAACTGTGCACGGAGCTCCCGGTGTGGGTCTGACCCAGGGATACAGAGACTGGAACTGTGCACGGTGCTCCCAGAGTGGGTCTGACCCAGGGACATGGAGACTCGAACTGTGCAAGGTGCTCCCGTGTGGGTCTGACCCAGGGACACGGAGACTGGAACCATGCACGGTACTCCCGGTGTGTGTCTGATCCAGGGATATGGAGACTGGAACCATGCACGGTGCGCCTGGTGTGGGTCTGATCCAGGGATATGGAGACTGGAACTGTGCACGGTGCTCCCGGTGTGGGTCTGACCCAGGGACATGGAGACTGGAACTGTGTACGGTGCTCCCATGTGGGTCTGACCCAGGGATACGGAGACTGGAACTGCGCACTTTGCTCCCAGTGTGTGTCTGACCCAGGGATACGTAGACTGGAACTGCGCACGTAGCTCTCGGTGTGGGTCTGACCCAGGGATATGGAGACTGGAACCATGCACGATGTTCCCGGTGTGGGTCTGACCCAGGGATAGGGAGACTGGAATCGTGCACGGTGCTCCCGGCTTGGGTCTGCCCCAGAGATACGGGGACTGGAACCGTGCACGGTGCTCCTGGTGTGGGTCTGACCCCGGGACACGGAGACTGGAACCGTGCATGGTGCTCCCGGTGTGGGTCTGACCCAGAGATAAGGAGACTGGAACTGTGCACGGTGCTCCCGTGTGGGTCTGACCCAGAGATACGGAGACCGGAACTGTGCACGGTGCTCCCGGAGTGTGTCTGTCCCAGGGACACGGAGACTGGAGCAGTGCACGGTGCTCCCGGTGTGGGTCTGACCCAGGGATACAGAGACTGGAACTGTGCACGGTACTCCCGGTGTGGGTCTAACCCAGAGACACGGAGACTGGAACTGTGCACGGAGCTCCCGGTGTGGGTCTGACCCAGGGACATGGAGACTCGAACTGTGCAAGGTGCTCCCGTGTGGGTCTGACCCAGGGACACGGAGACTGGAACCATGCACGGTACTCCCGGTGTGGGTCTGACCAGGGACATGGACACTGGAACTGTGCACGGTGCTCCCGACGTGGGTCTGACCCAGGGATACGGAGACTGGAACTGAACACGTTGCTCCCGGTGTGTGTCTGACCCAGGGATACGGAGACTGGAACTGCGCACATAGCTCCCGGTGTGGGTCTGACCCAGGGATATGGAGACTGGAACCGTGCACGATGTTCCCGGTATGGGTCTGACCCAGGGACACAGAGAATGGAACTGCGCACATAGCTCCCGGTGTGTGTCTGACCCAGGGATACGGAGACTGGAACCACGCACGGTGCTCCTGGTGTGGGTCTGACCCAGGGATAGGGAGACTGGAATCGTGCACGGTGCTCCCGGCTTGGGTCTGCCCCAGAGATACGGGGACTGGAACCGTGCACGGTGCTCCTGGTGTGGGTCTGACCCCGGGACACGGAAACTGGAACCGTGCATGGTGCTCCCGGTGTGGGTCTGACTCAGAGATAAGGAGACTAAAACTGTGCACGGTGCTCCCGTTAAGGTCTGACCCGGGGACATGGAGACTGGAACTGTGTACGGTGCTCGCGTTGTGGGTCTGACCCAGGGACATGGAGACTGGAACTGTGCACGGTGCTCCCGTGTGGGTCTGACCCAGGGATACGGAGACTGGAACTGTGCACGGTGCTCCCGGAGTGTGTCTGTCCCAGGGACACGGAGACTGGAGCAGTGCACGGTGCTCCCGGTGTGGGTCTGACCCAGGGATACAGAGACTGGAACTGTGCACGGTACTCCCGGTGTGGGTCTAACCCAGAGACACGGAGACTGGAACTGTGCACGGTGCTCCCGGCGTGGGTCTGACCCAGGGATACAGAGACTGGAACTGCGCACGTTGCTCCCGGTGTGTGTCTGACCCAGGGATACGGAGACTAGAACTGCGCACGTAGCTCCCGGTGTGGATCTGACCAAGGGATATGGAGACTGGAACCGTGCACGGTGCTGGCGGTGTGGGTCTGACCAAGGGACATGGAGACTGGAACTGTGCACGGTGCTCCCGTGTGGGTCTGACCCAGGGATACGGAGACTGGAACTGTGCACGGTGCTCCCGGTGTGTGTCTGACCCAGGGACACGGAGACTGGAACTGCGCACGTAGCTCCCGGTGTGGGTCTGACCCAGGAATACGGAGACTGGAACCGTGCACGGTGCTCCCGGTGTGGGTCTGACCCAGGGATAGGGAGACTGGAACTGCGCACGTAGCTCCCACTGTGGGTCTGACCCAGGGACACGGAGACTGGAACTGTGCCCGGTGCTCCCGGTGTGGGTCTGACCCAGGGATAGGGAGACTGGAACCGTGCACGGTGCTCCCGGCGTGGGTCTGACCCAGGGATACGCAGACTGGAACTGCGCACGTTGCTCCCGGTGTGTGTCTGACCCAGGGATATGGAGACTGGAACTGCGCACGTAGCTCCCGGTGTGGGTCTGAGCCAGGGATACGGAGACTGGAACCGAGCAAGGTGCTCCCGGTGTGTGTCTGATCCAGGGATATGGAGACTGGAACCATGCACGGTGCGCCTGGTGTGGGTCTGATCCAGGGATATGGAGAATGGAACTGTGCACGGTGCTCCCGGTGTGGGTCTGACCCAGGGACATGGAGACTGGAACTGTGTACGGTGCTCCCATGTGGGTCTGACCCAGGGATACGGAGACTGGAACTGCGCACTTTTGCTCCCAGTGTGTGTCTGACCCAGGGATACGGAGACTGGAACTGCGCACGTAGCTCTCGGTGTGGGTCTGACCCAGGGATATGGAGACTGGAACCATGCACGATGTTCCCGGTGTGGGTCTGACCCAGGGATAGGGAGACTGGAATCGTGCACGGTGCTCCCGGCTTGGGTCTGCCCCAGAGATACGGGGACTGGAACCGTGCACGGTGCTCCTGGTGTGGGTCTGACCCCGGGACACGGAGACTGGAACCGTGCATGGTGCTCCCGGTGTGCGTCTGACCCAGAGATAAGGAGACTGGAACTGTGCACGGTGCTCCCGTGTGGGTCTGACCCAGGGATACGGAGACTGGAACTGTGCACGGTGCTCCCGGAGTGTGTCTGGCCCAGGGACACGGAGACTGGAGCAGTGCACGGTGCTCCCGGTGTGGGTCTGACCCAGGGATACAGAGACTGGAACTGTGCACGGTACTCCCGGTGTGGGTCTAACCCAGAGACACGGAGACTGGAACTGTGCACGGAGCTCCCGGTGTGGGTCTGACCCAGGGATACAGAGACTGGAACTGTGCACGGTGCTCCCAGAGTGGGTCTGTCCCAGGGACATGGAGACTCGAACTGTGCAAGGTGCTCCCGTGTGGGTCTGACCCAGGGACACGGAGACTGGAACCATGCACGGTACTCCCGGTGTGGGTCTTACCAGGGACATGGACACTGGAACTGTGCACGGTGCTCCCGACGTGGGTCTGACCCAGGGATACGGAGACTGGAACTGAACACGTTGCTCCCGGTGTGTGTCTGACCCAGGGATACGGAGACTGGAACTGCGCACATAGCTCCCGGTGTGGGTCTGACCCAGGGATATGGAGACTGGAACCGTGCACGATGTTCCCGGTATGGGTCTGACCCAGGGACACAGAGAATGGAACTGCGCACGTAGCTCCCGGTGTGTGTCTGACCCAGGAATACGGAGACTGGAACCACGCACGGTGCTCCTGGTGTGGGTCTGACCCAGGGATAGGGAGACTGGAATCGTGCACGGTGCTCCCGGCTTGGGTCTGCCCCAGAGATACGGGGACTGGAACCGTGCACGGTGCTCCTGGTGTGGGTCTGACCCCGGGACACGGAGACTGTAACCGTGCATGGTGCTCCCGGTGTGGGTCTGACCCAGAGATAAGGAGACTAAAACTGTGCACGGTGCTCCCGTTAAGGTCTGACCCGGGGACATGGAGACTGGAACTGTGTACGGTGCTCGCGTTGTGGGTCTGACCCAGGGACATGGAGACTGGAACTGTGCACGGTGCTCCCGTGTGGGTCTGACCCAGGGATACGGAGACTGGAACTGTGCACGGTGCTCCCGGAGTGTGTCTGTCCCAGGGACACGGAGACTGGAGCAGTGCACGGTACTCCCGGTGTGGGTCTGACCCAGGGATACAGAGACTGGAACTGTGCACGGTACTCCCAGTGTGGGTCTAACCCAGAGACACGGAGACTGGAACTGTGCACGGTGCTCCCGGCGTGGGTCTGACCCAGGGATACAGAGACTGGAACTGCGCACGTTGCTCCCGGTGTGTGTCTGACCCAGGGATACGGAGACTAGTACTGCGCACGTAGCTCCCGGTGTGGATCTGACCAAGGGATATGGAGACTGGAACCGTGCACGGTGCTCGCGGTGTGGGTCTGACCAAGGGACATGGAGACTGGAACTGTGCACGGTGCTCCCGTGTGGGTCTGACCCAGGGATACGGAGACTGGAACTGTGCACGGTGCTCCCGGTGTGTGTCTGACCCAGGGACACGGAGACTGGAACTGCGCACGTAGCTCCCGGTGTGGGTCTGACCCAGGAATACGGAGACTGGAACCGTGCACGGTGCTCCCGGTGTGGGTCTGACCCAGGGATAGGGAGACTGGAACTGCGCACGTAGCTCCCACAGTGGGACTGACCCAGGGATACGGAGACTGGAACTGTGCACGGTACTCCCGGTGTGGGTCTGACCCAGGGACACGGAGACTGGAACTGTGCCCGGTGCTCCCGGTGTGGGTCTGACCCAGGGATAGGGAGACTGGAACCGTGCACGGTGCTCCCGGTGTGGGTCTGACCCAGGGATACAGAGACTGGAACTGTGCACGGTACTCCCGGTGTGGGTCTAACCCAGAGACACGGAGACTGGAACTGTGCACGGAGCTCCCGGTGTGGGTCTGACCCAGGGATACAGAGACTGGAACTGTGCACGGTGCTCCCAGAGTGGGTCTGACCCAGGGACATGGAGACTCGAACTGTGCAAGGTGCTCCCGTGTGGGTCTGACCCAGGGACACGGAGACTGGAACCATGCACGGTACTCCCGGTGTGTGTCTGATCCAGGGATATGGAGACTGGAACCATGCACGGTGCGCCTGGTGTGGGTCTGATCCAGGGATATGGAGACTGGAACTGTGCACGGTGCTCCCGGTGTGGGTCTGACCCAGGGACATGGAGACTGGAACTGTGTACGGTGCTCCCATGTGGGTCTGACCCAGGGATACGGAGACTGGAACTGCGCACTTTGCTCCCAGTGTGTGTCTGACCCAGGGATACGTAGACTGGAACTGCGCACGTAGCTCTCGGTGTGGGTCTGACCCAGGGATATGGAGACTGGAACCATGCACGATGTTCCCGGTGTGGGTCTGACCCAGGGATAGGGAGACTGGAATCGTGCACGGTGCTCCCGGCTTGGGTCTGCCCCAGAGATACGGGGACTGGAACCGTGCACGGTGCTCCTGGTGTGGGTCTGACCCCGGGACACGGAGACTGGAACCGTGCATGGTGCTCCCGGTGTGGGTCTGACCCAGAGATAAGGAGACTGGAACTGTGCACGGTGCTCCCGTGTGGGTCTGACCCAGAGATACGGAGACCGGAACTGTGCACGGTGCTCCCGGAGTGTGTCTGTCCCAGGGACACGGAGACTGGAGCAGTGCACGGTGCTCCCGGTGTGGGTCTGACCCAGGGATACAGAGACTGGAACTGTGCACGGTACTCCCGGTGTGGGTCTAACCCAGAGACACGGAGACTGGAACTGTGCACGGAGCTCCCGGTGTGGGTCTGACCCAGGGACATGGAGACTCGAACTGTGCAAGGTGCTCCCGTGTGGGTCTGACCCAGGGATACGGAGACTGGAACTGTGCACGGTGCTCCCGGTGTGTGTCTGACCCAGGGACACGGAGACTGGAACTGCGCACGTAGCTCCCGGTGTGGGTCTGACCCAGGAATACGGAGACTGGAACCGTGCACGGTGCTCCCGGTGTGGGTCTGACCCAGGGATAGGGAGACTGGAACTGCGCACGTAGCTCCCACTGTGGGTCTGACCCAGGGACACGGAGACTGGAACTGTGCCCGGTGCTCCCGGTGTGGGTCTGACCCAGGGATAGGGAGACTGGAACCGTGCACGGTGCTCCCGGCGTGGGTCTGACCCAGGGATACGCAGACTGGAACTGCGCACGTTGCTCCCGGTGTGTGTCTGACCCAGGGATATGGAGACTGGAACTGCGCACGTAGCTCCCGGTGTGGGTCTGAGCCAGGGATACGGAGACTGGAACCGAGCAAGGTGCTCCCGGTGTGTGTCTGATCCAGGGATATGGAGACTGGAACCATGCACGGTGCGCCTGGTGTGGGTCTGATCCAGGGATATGGAGAATGGAACTGTGCACGGTGCTCCCGGTGTGGGTCTGACCCAGGGACATGGAGACTGGAACTGTGTACGGTGCTCCCATGTGGGTCTGACCCAGGGATACGGAGACTGGAACTGCGCACTTTTGCTCCCAGTGTGTGTCTGACCCAGGGATACGGAGACTGGAACTGCGCACGTAGCTCTCGGTGTGGGTCTGACCCAGGGATATGGAGACTGGAACCATGCACGATGTTCCCGGTGTGGGTCTGACCCAGGGATAGGGAGACTGGAATCGTGCACGGTGCTCCCGGCTTGGGTCTGCCCCAGAGATACGGGGACTGGAACCGTGCACGGTGCTCCTGGTGTGGGTCTGACCCCGGGACACGGAGACTGGAACCGTGCATGGTGCTCCCGGTGTGCGTCTGACCCAGAGATAAGGAGACTGGAACTGTGCACGGTGCTCCCGTGTGGGTCTGACCCAGGGATACGGAGACTGGAACTGTGCACGGTGCTCCCGGAGTGTGTCTGGCCCAGGGACACGGAGACTGGAGCAGTGCACGGTGCTCCCGGTGTGGGTCTGACCCAGGGATACAGAGACTGGAACTGTGCACGGTACTCCCGGTGTGGGTCTAACCCAGAGACACGGAGACTGGAACTGTGCACGGAGCTCCCGGTGTGGGTCTGACCCAGGGATACAGAGACTGGAACTGTGCACGGTGCTCCCAGAGTGGGTCTGTCCCAGGGACATGGAGACTCGAACTGTGCAAGGTGCTCCCGTGTGGGTCTGACCCAGGGACACGGAGACTGGAACCATGCACGGTACTCCCGGTGTGGGTCTTACCAGGGACATGGACACTGGAACTGTGCACGGTGCTCCCGACGTGGGTCTGACCCAGGGATACGGAGACTGGAACTGAACACGTTGCTCCCGGTGTGTGTCTGACCCAGGGATACGGAGACTGGAACTGCGCACATAGCTCCCGGTGTGGGTCTGACCCAGGGATATGGAGACTGGAACCGTGCACGATGTTCCCGGTATGGGTCTGACCCAGGGACACAGAGAATGGAACTGCGCACGTAGCTCCCGGTGTGTGTCTGACCCAGGAATACGGAGACTGGAACCACGCACGGTGCTCCTGGTGTGGGTCTGACCCAGGGATAGGGAGACTGGAATCGTGCACGGTGCTCCCGGCTTGGGTCTGCCCCAGAGATACGGGGACTGGAACCGTGCACGGTGCTCCTGGTGTGGGTCTGACCCCGGGACACGGAGACTGTAACCGTGCATGGTGCTCCCGGTGTGGGTCTGACCCAGAGATAAGGAGACTAAAACTGTGCACGGTGCTCCCGTTAAGGTCTGACCCGGGGACATGGAGACTGGAACTGTGTACGGTGCTCGCGTTGTGGGTCTGACCCAGGGACATGGAGACTGGAACTGTGCACGGTGCTCCCGTGTGGGTCTGACCCAGGGATACGGAGACTGGAACTGTGCACGGTGCTCCCGGAGTGTGTCTGTCCCAGGGACACGGAGACTGGAGCAGTGCACGGTACTCCCGGTGTGGGTCTGACCCAGGGATACAGAGACTGGAACTGTGCACGGTACTCCCAGTGTGGGTCTAACCCAGAGACACGGAGACTGGAACTGTGCACGGTGCTCCCGGCGTGGGTCTGACCCAGGGATACAGAGACTGGAACTGCGCACGTTGCTCCCGGTGTGTGTCTGACCCAGGGATACGGAGACTAGTACTGCGCACGTAGCTCCCGGTGTGGATCTGACCAAGGGATATGGAGACTGGAACCGTGCACGGTGCTCGCGGTGTGGGTCTGACCAAGGGACATGGAGACTGGAACTGTGCACGGTGCTCCCGTGTGGGTCTGACCCAGGGATACGGAGACTGGAACTGTGCACGGTGCTCCCGGTGTGTGTCTGACCCAGGGACACGGAGACTGGAACTGCGCACGTAGCTCCCGGTGTGGGTCTGACCCAGGAATACGGAGACTGGAACCGTGCACGGTGCTCCCGGTGTGGGTCTGACCCAGGGATAGGGAGACTGGAACTGCGCACGTAGCTCCCACAGTGGGACTGACCCAGGGATACGGAGACTGGAACTGTGCACGGTACTCCCGGTGTGGGTCTGACCCAGGGACACGGAGACTGGAACTGTGCCCGGTGCTCCCGGTGTGGGTCTGACCCAGGGATAGGGAGACTGGAACCGTGCACGGTGCTCCCGGTGTGGGTCTGACCCAGGGATACAGAGACTGGAACTGTGCACGGTACTCCCGGTGTGGGTCTAACCCAGAGACACGGAGACTGGAACTGTGCACGGAGCTCCCGGTGTGGGTCTGACCCAGGGATACAGAGACTGGAACTGTGCACGGTGCTCCCAGAGTGGGTCTGACCCAGGGACATGGAGACTCGAACTGTGCAAGGTGCTCCCGTGTGGGTCTGACCCAGGGACACGGAGACTGGAACCATGCACGGTACTCCCGGTGTGTGTCTGATCCAGGGATATGGAGACTGGAACCATGCACGGTGCGCCTGGTGTGGGTCTGATCCAGGGATATGGAGACTGGAACTGTGCACGGTGCTCCCGGTGTGGGTCTGACCCAGGGACATGGAGACTGGAACTGTGTACGGTGCTCCCATGTGGGTCTGACCCAGGGATACGGAGACTGGAACTGCGCACTTTGCTCCCAGTGTGTGTCTGACCCAGGGATACGTAGACTGGAACTGCGCACGTAGCTCTCGGTGTGGGTCTGACCCAGGGATATGGAGACTGGAACCATGCACGATGTTCCCGGTGTGGGTCTGACCCAGGGATAGGGAGACTGGAATCGTGCACGGTGCTCCCGGCTTGGGTCTGCCCCAGAGATACGGGGACTGGAACCGTGCACGGTGCTCCTGGTGTGGGTCTGACCCCGGGACACGGAGACTGGAACCGTGCATGGTGCTCCCGGTGTGGGTCTGACCCAGAGATAAGGAGACTGGAACTGTGCACGGTGCTCCCGTGTGGGTCTGACCCAGAGATACGGAGACCGGAACTGTGCACGGTGCTCCCGGAGTGTGTCTGTCCCAGGGACACGGAGACTGGAGCAGTGCACGGTGCTCCCGGTGTGGGTCTGACCCAGGGATACAGAGACTGGAACTGTGCACGGTACTCCCGGTGTGGGTCTAACCCAGAGACACGGAGACTGGAACTGTGCACGGAGCTCCCGGTGTGGGTCTGACCCAGGGACATGGAGACTCGAACTGTGCAAGGTGCTCCCGTGTGGGTCTGACCCAGGGACACGGAGACTGGAACCATGCACGGTACTCCCGGTGTGGGTCTGACCAGGGACATGGACACTGGAACTGTGCACGGTGCTCCCGACGTGGGTCTGACCCAGGGATACGGAGACTGGAACTGAACACGTTGCTCCCGGTGTGTGTCTGACCCAGGGATACGGAGACTGGAACTGCGCACATAGCTCCCGGTGTGGGTCTGACCCAGGGATATGGAGACTGGAACCGTGCACGATGTTCCCGGTATGGGTCTGACCCAGGGACACAGAGAATGGAACTGCGCACATAGCTCCCGGTGTGTGTCTGACCCAGGGATACGGAGACTGGAACCACGCACGGTGCTCCTGGTGTGGGTCTGACCCAGGGATAGGGAGACTGGAATCGTGCACGGTGCTCCCGGCTTGGGTCTGCCCCAGAGATACGGGGACTGGAACCGTGCACGGTGCTCCTGGTGTGGGTCTGACCCCGGGACACGGAAACTGGAACCGTGCATGGTGCTCCCGGTGTGGGTCTGACTCAGAGATAAGGAGACTAAAACTGTGCACGGTGCTCCCGTTAAGGTCTGACCCGGGGACATGGAGACTGGAACTGTGTACGGTGCTCGCGTTGTGGGTCTGACCCAGGGACATGGAGACTGGAACTGTGCACGGTGCTCCCGTGTGGGTCTGACCCAGGGATACGGAGACTGGAACTGTGCACGGTGCTCCCGGAGTGTGTCTGTCCCAGGGACACGGAGACTGGAGCAGTGCACGGTGCTCCCGGTGTGGGTCTGACCCAGGGATACAGAGACTGGAACTGTGCACGATAATCCCGGTGTGGGTCTAACCCAGAGACACGGAGACTGGAACTGTGCACGGTGCTCCCGGCGTGGGTCTGACCCAGGGATACAGAGACTGGAACTGCGCACGTTGCTCCCGGTGTGTGTCTGACCCAGGGATACGGAGACTAGAACTGCGCACGTAGCTCCCGGTGTGGATCTGACCAAGGGATATGGAGACTGGAACAGTGCACGGTGCTGGCGGTGTGGGTCTGACCAAGGGACATGGAGACTGGAACTGTGCACGGTGCTCCCGTGTGGGTCTGACCCAGGGATACGGAGACTGGAACTGTGCACGGTGCTCCCGGTGTGTGTCTGACCCAGGGACACGGAGACTGGAACTGCGCACGTAGCTCCCGGTGTGGGTCTGACCCAGGAATACGGAGACTGGAACCGTGCACGGTGCTCCCGGTGTGGGTCTGACCCAGGGATAGGGAGACTGGAACTGCGCACGTAGCTCCCACTGTGGGACTGACCCAGGGATACGGAGACTGGAACTGTGCACGGTACTCCCGGTGTGGGTCTGACCCAGGGACACGGAGACTGGAACTGTGCCCGGTGCTCCCGGTGTGGGTCTGACCCAGTGATAGGGAGACTGGAACCGTGCACGGTGCTCCCGGCGTGGGTCTGACCCAGGGATACGCAGACTGGAACTGCGCACGTTGCTCCCGGTGTGTGTCTGACCCAGGGATATGGAGACTGGAACTGCGCACGTAGCTCCCGGTGTGGGTCTGAGCCAGGGATACGGAGACTGGAACCGAGCAAGGTGCTCCCGGTGTGTGTCTGATCCAGGGATATGGAGACTGGAACCATGCACGGTGCGCCTGGTGTGGGTCTGATCCAGGGATATGGAGACTGGAACTGTGCACGGTGCTCCCGGTGTGGGTCTGACCCAGGGATACGGAGACTGGAACTGTGCACGGTACTCCCGGTGTGGGTCTGACCCAGGGACACGGAGACTGGAACTGTGCCCGGTGCTCCCGGTGTGGGTCTGACCCAGTGATAGGGAGACTGGAACCGTGCACGGTGCTCCCGGCGTGGGTCTGACCCAGGGATACGCAGACTGGAACTGCGCACGTTGCTCCCGGTGTGTGTCTGACCCAGGGATATGGAGACTGGAACTGCGCACGTAGCTCCCGGTGTGGGTCTGAGCCAGGGATACGGAGACTGGAACCGAGCAAGGTGCTCCCGGTGTGTGTCTGATCCAGGGATATGGAGACTGGAACCATGCACGGTGCGCCTGGTGTGGGTCTGATCCAGGGATATGGAGACTGGAACTGTGCACGGTGCTCCCGGTGTGGGTCTGACCCAGGGACATGGAGACTGGAACTGTGTACGGTGCTCCCATGTGGGTCTGACCCAGGGATACGGAGACTGGAACTGCGCACTTTGCTCCCAGTGTGTGTCTGACCCAGGGATACGGAGACTGGAACTGCGCACGTAGCTCTCGGTGTGGGTCTGACCCAGGGATATGGAGACTGGAACCATGCACGATGTTCCCGGTATGGGTCTGACCCAGGGACACAGAGACTGGAACTGCGCACGTAGCTCCCGGCTTGGGTCTGACGCAGGGATACGGGGACTGGAACCGTGCACGGTGCTCCCAGTGTGGGTCTGACCCCGGGACACGGAGACTGGAACCGTGCATGGTGCTCCCGGTGTGGGTCTGACCCAGAGATACGGAGACTGGAACTGTGCACGGTGTTCCCGGTGTGGGTCTGAGCCAGGAATACGGAGACTAAAACTGTGCACGGTGCTCCCGTTGTGGGTCTGACCCAGGGACATGGAGACTGGAACTGTGTACGGTGCTCGCGGTGTGGGTCTGACCCAGGGACATGGAGACTGGAACTGTGCACGGTGCTCCCTTGTGGGTCTGTCCCAGGGATACAGAGACTGGAACTGTGCACGGTACTCCCGGTGTGGGTCTAACCCAGAGACACAGAGACTGGAACTGCGCACGTAGCTCCTGGTGTGGGTCTGACCCAGGAATACGGAGACTGGAACCGTGCACGGTGCTCCCGGTGTGGGTCTGACCCCGGGACACGGAGACTGGAACCGTGCACGGTGCTCCCGTCTTGGGTCTGACCCAGGGATACGGGGACTGGAACCGTGCACGGTGCTCCCGGTGTGGGTCTGACCCAGGGACACGGAGACTGGAACCATGCATGGTGCTCCCGGTGTGGGTCTGACCCAGAGATACAGAGACTGGAACTGTGCACGGTGCTCCCGGTGTGGTTCTGAGCCAGTAATACGGAGACTGAATCTGTGCACGGTGCTCCTGGTGTGGGTCGGACCCAGGGATACAGAGACTGGAACTGTGCACGGTGCTCCCAGAGTGGGTCTGACCCAGGGACATGGAGACTGGAACTGTGCACGGTGCTCCCGTGTGGGTCTGACCCAGGGATACGGAGACTGGAACTGTGCACGGTGCTCCCGGTGTGGGTCTGACCCAAGGATACGAAGACTGGAACTGTGCATGGTGCTCCCATGTGGGTCTGACCCAGGGATAGGGAGACTGGAACCGCACACGTTGCTCCCGGTGTGGGTCTGACCCAGGGATAGGGAGACTGGAATCGTGCACGGTGCTCCCGGCTTGGGTCTGCCCCAGAGATACGGGGACTGGAACCGTGCACGGTGCTCCTGGTGTGGGTCTGACCCCGGGACACGGAGACTGGAACCGTGCATGGTGCTCCCGGTGTGGGTCTGACCCAGAGATAAGGAGACTGGAACTGTGCACGGTGCTCCCGTGTGGGTCTGACCCAGGGATACGGAGACTGGAACTGTGCACGGTGCTCCCGGAGTGTGTCTGTCCCAGGGACACGGAGACTGGAGCAGTGCACGGTGCTCCCGGTGTGGGTCTGACCCAGGGATACAGAGACTGGAACTGTGCACGGTACTCCCGGTGTGCGTCTAACCCAGAGACACGGAGACTGGAACTGTGCACGGTGCTCCCGGCGTGGGTCTGACCCAGGGATACAGAGACTGGAACTGCGCACGTTGCTCCCGGTGTGTGTCTGACCCAGGGATACGGAGACTAGAACTGCGCACATAGCTCCCGGTGTGGATCTGACCAAGGGATATGGAGACTGGAACTGTGCACGGTGCTCCCGTGTGGGTCTGACCCAGGGATACGGAGACTGGAACTGTGCACGGTGCTCCCGGTGTGTGTCTGACCCAGGGACACGGAGACTGGCACTGCGCACGTAGCTCCCGGTGTGGGTCTGACCCAGGAATACGGAGACTGGAACCGTGCACGGTGCTCCCAGTGTGGGTCTGACCCCGGGACACGGAGACTGGAACCGTGCATGGTGCTCCCGGTGTGGGTCTGACCCAGAGATACGGAGACTGGAACTGTGCACGGTGCTCCCGGTGTGGGTCTGAGCCAGGAATACGGAGACTAAAACTGTGCACGGTGCTCCCGTTGTGGGTCTGACCCAGGGACATGGAGACTGGAACTGTGTACGGTGCTCGCGGTGTGGGTCTGACCCAGGGACATGGAGACTGGAACTGTGCACGGTGCTTCCTTGTGGGTCTGTCCCAGGGATACAGAGACTGGAACTGTGCACGGTTCTCCCGGTGTGGGTCTAACCCAGAGACACGGAGACTGGAACTGCGCACGTAGCTCCCGGTGTGGGTCTGACCCAGGAATACGGAGACTGGAACCGTGCACGGTGCTCCCGGTGTGGGTCTGACCCCGGGACACGGAGACTGGAACCGTGCACGGTGCTCCCGTCTTGGGTCTCACCCAGGGATACGGGGACTGGAACCGTGCACGGTGCTCCCGGTGTGGGTCTGACCCAGGGACACGGAGACTGGAACCATGCATGGTGCTCCCGGTGTGGGTCTGACCCCGAGATACAGAGACTGGAACTGTGCACGGTGCTCCCGGTGTGGTTCTGAGCCAGTAATACGGAGACTGAATCTGTGCACGGTGCTCCTGGTGTGGGTCGGACCCAGGGATACAGAGACTGGAACTGTGCACGGTGCTCCCAGAGTGGGTCTGACCCAGGGACATGGAGACTGGAACTGTGCACGGTGCTCCCGTGTGGGTCTGACCCAGGGATACGGAGACTGGAACTGTGCACGGTGCTCCCGGTGTGGGTCTGACCCAAGGATACGAAGACTGGAACTGTGCATGGTGCTCCCATGTGGGTCTGACCCAGGGATAGGGAGACTGGAACCGCACACGTTGCTCCCGGTGTGGGTCTGACCCAGGGATAGGGAGACTGGAATCGTGCACGGTGCTCCCGGCTTGGGTCTGCCCCAGAGATACGGGGACTGGAACCGTGCACGGTGCTCCTGGTGTGGGTCTGACCCCGGGACACGGAGACTGGAACCGTGCATGGTGCTCCCGGTGTGGGTCTGACCCAGAGATAAGGAGACTGGAACTGTGCACGGTGCTCCCGTGTGGGTCTGACCCAGGGATACGGAGACTGGAACTGTGCACGGTGCTCCCGGAGTGTGTCTGTCCCAGGGACACGGAGACTGGAGCAGTGCACGGTGCTCCCGGTGTGGGTCTGACCCAGGGATACAGAGACTGGAACTGTGCACGGTACTCCCGGTGTGGGTCTAACCCAGAGACACGGAGACTGGAACTGTGCACGGTGCTCCCGGCGTGGGTCTGACCCAGGGATACAGAGACTGGAACTGCGCACGTTGCTCCCGGTGTGTGTCTGACCCAGGGATACGGAGACTAGAACTGCGCACGTAGCTCCCGGTGTGGATCTGACCAAGGGATATGGAGACTGGAACTGTGCACGGTGCTCCCGTGTGGGTCTGACCCAGGGATACGGAGACTGGAACTGTGCACGGTGCTCCCAGTGTGTGTCTGACCCAGGGACACGGAGACTGGAACTGCGCACGTAGCTCCCGGTGTGGGTCTGACCCAGGAATACGGAGACTGGAACCGTGCACGGTGCTCCCGGTGTGGGTCTGACCCAGGGATAGGGAGACTGGAACTGCGCACGTAGCTCCCACAGTGGGACTGACCCAGGGATACGGAGACTGGAACTGTGCACGGTACTCCCGGTGTGGGTCTGACCCAGGGACAAGGAGACTGGATCTGTGCCCGGTGCTCCCGGTGTGGGTCTGACCCAGGGATAGGGAGACTGGAACCGTGCACGGTGCTCCCGGCGTGGGTCTGACCCAGGGATACGCAGACTGGAACTGCGCACGTTGCTCCCGGTGTGTGTCTGACCCAGGGATATGGAGACTGGAACTGCGCACGTAGCTCCCGGTGTGGGTCTGAGCCAGGGATACGGAGACTGGAACCGAGCAAGGTGCTCCCGGTGTGTGTCTGATCCAGGGATATGGAGACTGGAACCATGCACGGTGCGCCTGGTGTGGGTCTGATCCAGGGATATGGAGACTGTAACTGTGCACGGTGCTCCCGGTGTGGGTCTGACCCAGGGACATGGAGACTGGAACTGTGTACGGTGCTCCCATGTGGGTCTGACCCAGGGATACGGAGACTGGAACTGCGCACTTTGCTCCCAGTGTGTGTCTGACCCAGAGATAAGGAGACTAAAACTGTGCACGGTGCTCCCGTTAAGGTCTGACCCGGGGCATGGAGACTGGAACTGTGTACGGTGCTCGCGTTGTGGGTCTGACCCAGGGACATGGAGACTGGAACTGTGCACGGTGCTCCCGTGTGGGTCTGACCCAGGGATACGGAGACTGGAACTGTGCACGGTGCTCCCGGAGTGTGTCTGTCCCAGGGACACGGAGACTGGAGCAGTGCACGGTGCTCCCGGTGTGGGTCTGACCCAGGGATACAGAGACTGGAACTGTGCACGGTACTCCCGGTGTGGGTCTAACCCAGAGACATGGAGACTGGAACTGTGCACGGTGCTCCCGGCGTGGGTCTGACCCAGGGATACAGAGACTGGAACTGCGCACGTTGCTCCCGGTGTGTGTCTGACCCAGGGATACGGAGACTAGAACTGCGCACGTAGCTCCCGGTGTGGATCTGACCAAGGGATATGGAGACTGGAACTGTGCACGGTGCTCCCGTGTGGGTCTGACCCAGGGATACGGAGACTGGAACTGTGCACGGTGCTCCCGGTGTGTGTCTGACCCAGGGACACGGAGACTTGAACTGCGCATGTAGCTCCCGGTGTGGGTCTGACCCAGGAATACGGAGACTGGAACCGTGCACGGTGCTCCCGGTGTGGGTCTGACCCAGGGATAGGGAGACTGGAACTGCGCACGTAGCTCCCACAGTGGGACTGACCCAGGGATACGGAGACTGGAACTGTGCACGGTACTCCCGGTGTGGGTCTGACCCAGGGACAAGGAGACTGGATCTGTGCCCGGTGCTCCCGGTGTGGGTCTGACCCAGGGATAGGGAGACTGGAACCGTGCACGGTGCTCCCGGCGTGGGTCTGACCCAGGGATACGCAGACTGGAACTGCGCACGTTGCTCCCGGTGTGTGTCTGACCCAGGGATATGGAGACTGGAACTGCGCACGTAGCTCCCGGTGTGGGTCTGAGCCAGGGATACGGAGACTGGAACCGAGCAAGGTGCTCCCGGTGTGTGTCTGATCCAGGGATATGGAGACTGGAACCATGCATGGTGCGCCTGGTGTGGGTCTGATCCAGGGATATGGAGACTGGAACTGTGCACGGTGCTCCCGGTGTGGTTCTGAGCCAGTAATACGGAGACTGAATCTGTGCACGGTGCTCCTGGTGTGGGTCGGACCCAGGGATACAGAGACTGGAACTGTGCACGGTGCTCCCAGAGTGGGTCTGACCCAGGGACATGGAGACTGGAACTGTGCACGGTGCTCCCGTGTGGGTCTGACCCAGGGATACGGAGACTGGAACTGTGCACGGTGCTCCCGGTGTGGGTCTGACCCAGGGATAGGGAGACTGGAATCGTGCACGGTGCTCCCGGCTTGGGTCTGCCCCAGAGATACGGGGACTGGAACCGTGCACGGTGCTCCTGGTGTGGGTCTGACCCCGGGACACGGAGACTGGAACCGTGCATGGTGCTCCCGGTGTGGGTCTGACCCAGAGATAAGGAGACTGGAACTGTGCACGGTGCTCCCGTGTGGGTCTGACCCAGGGATACGGAGACTGGAACCGTGCACGGTGCTCCCGGTGTGGGTCTGACCCAGGGATAGGGAGACTGGAACTGCGCACGTAGCTCCCACAGTGGGACTGACCCAGGGATACGGAGACTGGAACTGTGCACGGTACTCCCGGTGTGGGTCTGACCCAGGGACAAGGAGACTGGATCTGTGCCCGGTGCTCCCGGTGTGGGTCTGACCCAGGGATAGGGAGACTGGAACCGTGCACGGTGCTCCCGGCGTGGGTCTGACCCAGGGATACGCAGACTGGAACTGCGCACGTTGCTCCCGGTGTGTGTCTGACCCAGGGATATGGAGACTGGAACTGCGCACGTAGCTCCCGGTGTGGGTCTGAGCCAGGGATACGGAGACTGGAACCGAGCAAGGTGCTCCCGGTGTGTGTCTGATCCAGGGATATGGAGACTGGAACCATGCATGGTGCGCCTGGTGTGGGTCTGATCCAGGGATATGGAGACTGGAACTGTGCACGGTGCTCCCGGTGTGGGTCTGACCCAGGGACATGGAGACTGGAACTGTGTACGGTGCTCCCATGTGGGTCTGACCCAGGGATACGGAGACTGGAACTGCGCACTTTGCTCCCAGTGTGTGTCTGACCCAGGGATACGGAGACTGGAACTGCGCACGTAGCTCTCGGTGTGGGTCTGACCCAGGGATATGGAGACTGGAACCATGCACGATGTTCCCGGTATGGGTCTGACCCAGGGACACAGAGACTGGAACTGCGCACGTAGCTCCCGGTGTGTGTCTGACCCAGGAATACGGAGACTGGAACCATGCACGGTGCTCCTGGTGTGGGTCTGACCCAGGGATACGGAGACTGGAACCGTGCACGGTGCTCCCGGCTTGGGTCTGACCCAGGGATACGGGGACTGGAACCGTGCACGGTGCTCCCAGTGTGGGTCTGACCCCGTGTCACGGAGACTGGAACCGTCCATGGTGCTCCCGGTGTGGGTCTGACCCAGAGATACGGAGACTGGAACTGTGCACGGTGCTCCCGGTGTGGGTCTGAGCCAGGAATACGGAGACTAAAACTGTGCACGGTGCTCCCGGTGTGGTTCTGACCCAGGGATACGGAGACTGGAACTGTGTACGGTGCTCCCTGTGTGGGTCTGACCCAGGGACACGGAGACTGGAGCCGTGTACGGTGCTCCCGGTGTGGGTCTGACCCAGGGATACGGAGACTGGAACTGTGTACGGTGCTCCCGGTGTAGGTCTGACCCAGGGATAGAGAGACTGGAACTGTGCACGGTACTCCCGGTGTGGGTCTAACCCAGAGACACGGAGACTGGAACTGTGCACGGTGCTCCCGGTGTGGGTCTGACCAGGAGATACGGAGACTGGAACTGTGCATGGTGCTCCCGGTGTGGGTCTGACCCAGGGACACGGAGACTGGAACTGCGTACATAGCTCCCGGTGTGGGTCTGACCCAGGAATACGGAGACTGGAACCGTGCACGGTGCTCCCGGCTTGGGTCTGACCCAGGGATACGGGGACTGGAACCGTGCACGGTGCTCCCAGAGTGGGTCTGACCCAGGGACATGGAGACTGGAACTGTGCACGGTGCTCCCGTGTGGGTCTGACCCAGGGATACGGAGACTGGAACTGTGCACGGTGCTCCCGGTGTGGGTCTGACCCAAGGATACGAAGACTGGAACTGTGCACGGTGCTCCCGGTGTGGATCTGACCCAGGAATACACAGACTGGAACTGTGCACAGTGCTCCCGGAGTGGGTCTGTCCCAGGGACACGGAGACTGGAACTGTGCATGGTGCTCCCATGTGGGTCTGACCCAGGGATACGGAGACTGGAACTGTGTACGGTGCTCCCGGTGTGGGTCTGACCCAGGGATACGGAGACTGGAACTGTGTACGGTACTCCCGGTGTGGGTCTGACCCAGGGATACGGAGACTGGAACTGTGTACGGTGCTCCCGGTGTAGGTCTGACCCAGGGACTTGGAGACTGGAACTGTGCACGGTGCTCCCGGTGTGGGTCTGACCCAGGGATAGGGAGACTGGAACCGTGCACGGTGCTCCCTGTGTGGGTCTGACCCAGGGACTTGGAGACCTGAACTGTGCACGGTGCTCCCGGTGTGGGTCTGACCCAGGGATAGGGAGACTGGAACCGTGCACGGTGCTCCCGGTGTGGGTCTGACCCAGGGACACGGACACTGGAACTGTGCACGGTGCTCCCGGCGTGGGTCTGACCCAGGGATACGGAGACTGGAACTGCGCACATTGCTCCCGGTGTGTGTCTGACCCAGGGATAGGGAGACTGGAACTGCGCACGTAGCTCCCGGAGTGTGTCTGTCCCAGGGACACGGAGACTGGAGCAGTGCACGGTGCTCCCGGTGTGGGTCTGACCCAGGGATACAGAGACTGGAACTGTGCACGGTACTCCCGGTGTGGGTCTAACCCAGAGACACGGAGACTGGAACTGTGCACGGTGCTCCCGGCGTGGGTCTGACCCAGGGATACAGAGACTGGAACTGCGCACGTTGCTCCCGGTGTGTGTCTGACCCAGGGATACGGAGACTAGAACGGCGCACGTAGCTCCCGGTGTGGATCTGACCAAGGGATATGGAGACTGGAACTGTGCACGGTGCTCCCGTGTGGGTCTGACCCAGGGATACGGAGACTGGAACTGTGCACGGTGCTCCCGGTGTGTGTCTGACCCAGGGACACGGAGACTTGAACTGCGCACGTAGCTCCCGGTGTGGGTCTGACCCAGGAATACGGAGACTGGAACCGTGCACGGTGCTCCCGGTGTGGGTCTGACCCAGGGATAGGGAGACTGGAACTGCGCACGTAGCTCCCACAGTGGGACTGCACCCAGGGATACGGAGACTGGAACTGTGCACGGTACTCCCGGTGTGGGTCTGACCCAGGGACAAGGAGACTGGATCTGTGCCCGGTGCTCCCGGTGTGGGTCTGACCCAGGGATAGGGAGACTGGAACCGTGCACGGTGCTCCCGGCGTGGGTCTGACCCAGGGATACGCAGACTGGAACTGCGCACGTTGCTCCCGGTGTGTGTCTGACCCAGGGATATGGAGACTGGAACTGCGCACGTAGCTCCCGGTGTGGGTCTGAGCCAGGGATACGGAGACTGGAACCGAGCAAGGTGCTCCCGGTGTGTGTCTGATCCAGGGATATGGAGACTAGAACCATGCATGGTGCGCCTGGTGTGGGTCTGATCCAGGGATATGGAGACTGGAACTGTGCACGGTGCTCCCGGTGTGGGTCTGACCCAGGGACATGGAGACTGGAACTGTGTACGGTGCTCCCATGTGGGTCTGACCCAGGGATACGGAGACTGGAACTGCGCACTTTGCTCCCAGTGTGTGTCTGACCCAGGGATACGGAGACTGGAACTGCGCACGTAGCTCTCGGTGTGGGTCTGACCCAGGGATATGGAGACTGGAACCATGCACGATGTTCCCGGTATGGGTCTGACCCAGGGACACAGAGACTGGAACTGCGCACGTAGCTCCCGGTGTGTGTCTGACCCAGGAATACGGAGACTGGAACCATGCACGGTGCTCCTGGTGTGGGTCTGACCCAGGGATACGGAGACTGGAACCGTGCACGGTGCTCCCGGCTTGGGTCTGACCCAGGGATACGGGGACTGGAACCGTGCACGGTGCTCCCAGTGTGGGTCTGACCCCGTGTCACGGAGACTGGAACCGTCCATGGTGCTCCCGGTGTGGGTCTGACCCAGAGATACGGAGACTGGAACTGTGCACGGTGCTCCCGGTGTGGGTCTGAGCCAGGAATACGGAGACTAAAACTGTGCACGGTGCTCCCGGTGTGGTTCTGACCCAGGGATACGGAGACTGCAACTGTGTACGGTGCTCCCTGTGTGGGTCTGACCCAGGGACACGGAGACTGGAGCCGTGTACGGTGCTCCCGGTGTGGGTCTGACCCAGGGATACGGAGACTGGAACTGTGTACGGTGCTCCCGGTGTAGGTCTGACCCAGGGATAGAGAGACTGGAACTGTGCACGGTACTCCCGGTGTGGGTCTAACCCAGAGACACGGAGACTGGAACTGTGCACGGTGCTCCCGGTGTGGGTCTGACCAGGAGATACGGAGACTGGAACTGTGCATGGTGCTCCCGGTGTGGGTCTGACCCAGGGACACGGAGACTGGAACTGTGTACGGTGCTCCCGGTGTAGGTCTGACCCAGGGATAGAGAGACTGGAACTGTGGGTGCTCCCGGTGTGGTTCTGACCCAGGGATACGGAGACTGGAACCGTGCACGGTGCTCCCGGTGTGGGTCTGACTCAGAGATAAGGAGACTAAAACTGTGCACGGTGCTCCCGTTAAGGTCTGACCCGGGGACATGGAGACTGGAACTGTGTACGGTGCTCGCGTTGTGGGTCTGACCCAGGGACATGGAGACTGGAACTGTGCACGGTGCTCCCGTGTGGGTCTGACCCAGGGATACGGAGACGGGAACTGTGCACGGTGCTCCCGGAGTGTGTCTGTCCCAGGGACACGGAGACTGGAGCAGTGCACGGTGCTCCCGGTGTGGGTCTGACCCAGGGATACAGAGACTGGAACTGTGCACGGTACTCCCGGTGTGGGTCTAACCCAGAGACACGGAGACTGGAACTGTGCACGGTGCTCCCGGCGTGGGTCTGACCCAGGGATACAGAGACTGGAACTGCGCACGTTGCTCCCGGTGTGTGTCTGACCCAGGGATACGGAGACTAGAACTGCGCACGTAGCTCCCGGTGTGGATCTGACCAAGGGATATGGAGACTGGAACCGTGCACGGTGCTGGCGGTGTGGGTCTGACCAAGGGACATGGAGACTGGAACTGTGCACGGTGCTCCCGTGTGGGTCTGACCCAGGGATACGGAGACTGGAACTGTGCACGGTGCTCCCGGTGTGTGTCTGACCCAGGGACACGGAGACTGGAACTGCGCACGTAGCTCCCGGTGTGGGTCTGACCCAGGAATACGGAGACTGGAACCGTGCACGGTGCTCCCGGTGTGGGTCTGACCCAGGGATAGGGAGACTGGAACTGCGCACGTAGCTCCCACTGTGGGACTGACCCAGGGATACGGAGACTGGAACTGTGCACGGTACTCCCGGTGTGGGTCTGACCCAGGGACACGGAGACTGGAACTGTGCCCGGTGCTCCCGGTGTGGGTCTGACCCAGTGATAGGGAGACTGGAACCGTGCACGGTGCTCCCGGCGTGGGTCTGACCCAGGGATACGCAGACTGGAACTGCGCACGTTGCTCCCGGTGTGTGTCTGACCCAGGGATATGGAGACTGGAACTGCGCACGTAGCTCCCGGTGTGGGTCTGAGCCAGGGATACGGAGACTGGAACCGAGCAAGGTGCTCCCGGTGTGTGTCTGATCCAGGGATATGGAGACTGGAACCATGCACGGTGCGCCTGGTGTGGGTCTGATCCAGGGATATGGAGACTGGAACTGTGCACGGTGCTCCCGGTGTGGGTCTGACCCAGGGACATGGAGACTGGAACTGTGTACGGTGCTCCCATGTGGGTCTGACCCAGGGATACGGAGACTGGAACTGCGCACTTTGCTCCCAGTGTGTGTCTGACCCAGGGATACGGAGACTGGAACTGCGCACGTAGCTCTCGGTGTGGGTCTGACCCAGGGATATGGAGACTGGAACCATGCACGATGTTCCCGGTATGGGTCTGACCCAGGGACACAGAGACTGGAACTGCGCACGTAGCTCCCGGCTTGGGTCTGACGCAGGGATATGGGGACTGGAACCGTGCACGGTGCTCCCAGTGTGGGTCTGACCCCGGGACACGGAGACTGGAACCGTGCATGGTGCTCCCGGTGTGGGTCTGACCCACAGATACGGAGACTGGAACTGTGCACGGTGCTCCCGGTGTGGGTCTGAGCCAGGAATACGGAGACTAAAACTGTGCACGGTGCTCCCGTTGTGGGTCTGACCCAGGGACATGGAGACTGGAACTGTGTACGGTGCTCGCGGTGTGGGTCTGACCCAGGGACATGGAGACTGGAACTGTGCACGGTGCTCCCTTGTGGGTCTGTCCCAGGGATACAGAGACTGGAACTGTGCACGGTACTCCCGGTGTGGGTCTAACCCAGAGACACGGAGACTGGAACTGCGCACGTAGCTCCCGGTGTGGGTCTGACCCAGGAATACGGAGACTGGAACCGTGCACGGTGCTCCCGGTGTGGGTCTGACCCCGGGACACGGAGACTGGAACCGTGCACGGTGCTCCCGTCTTGGGTCTGACCCAGGGATACGGGGACTGGAACCGTGCACGGTGCTCCCGGTGTGGGTCTGACCCAGGGACACGGAGACTGGAACCATGCATGGTGCTCCCGGTGTGGGTCTGACCCAGAGATACAGAGACTGGAACTGTGCACGGTGCTCCCGGTGTGGTTCTGAGCCAGTAATACGGAGACTGAATCTGTGCACGGTGCTCCTGGTGTGGGTCGGACCCAGGGATACAGAGACTGGAACTGTGCACGGTGCTCCCAGAGTGGGTCTGACCCAGGGACATGGAGACTGGAACTGTGCACTGTGCTCCCGTGTGGGTCTGACCCAGGGATACGGAGACTGGAACTGTGCACGGTGCTCCCGGTGTGGGTCTGACCCAAGGATACGAAGACTGGAACTGTGCATGGTGCTCCCATGTGGGTCTGACCCAGGGATAGGGAGACTGGAACCGCACACGTTGCTCCCGGTGTGGGTCTGACCCAGGGATAGGGAGACTGGAATCGTGCACGGTGCTCCCGGCTTGGGTCTGCCCCAGAGATACGGGGACTGGAACCGTGCACGGTGCTCCTGGTGTGGGTCTGACCCCGGGACACGGAGACTGGAACCGTGCATGGTGCTCCCGGTGTGGGTCTGACCCAGAGATAAGGAGACTGGAACTGTGCACGGTGCTCCCGTGTGGGTCTGACCCAGGGATACGGAGACTGGAACTGTGCACGGTGCTCCCGGAGTGTGTCTGTCCCAGGGACACGGAGACTGGAGCAGTGCACGGTGCTCCCGGTGTGGGTCTGACCCAGGGATACAGAGACTGGAACTGTGCACGGTACTCCCGGTGTGGGTCTAACCCAGAGACACGGACACTGGAACTGTGCACGGTGCTCCCGGCGTGGGTCTGACCCAGGGATACAGAGACTGGAACTGCGCACGTTGCTCCCGGTGTGTGTCTGACCCAGGGATACGGAGACTAGAACTGCGCACGTAGCTCCCGGTGTGGATCTGACCAAGGGATATGGAGACTGGAACTGTGCACGGTGCTCCCGTGTGGGTCTGACCCAGGGATACGGAGACTGGAACTGTGCACGGTGCTCCCGGTGTGTGTCTGACCCAGGGACACGGAGACTGGAACTGCGCACGTAGCTCCCGGTGTGGGTCTGACCCAGGAATACGGAGACTGGAACCGTGCACGGTGCTCCCGGTGTGGGTCTGACCCAGGGATAGGGAGACTGGAACTGCGCACGTAGCTCCCACAGTGGGACTGACCCAGGGATACGGAGACTGGAACTGTGCACGGTACTCCCGGTGTGGGTCTGACCCAGGGACAAGGAGACTGGATCTGTGCCCGGTGCTCCCGGTGTGGGTCTGACCCAGGGATAGGGAGACTGGAACCGTGCACGGTGCTCCCGGCGTGGGTCTGACCCAGGGATACGCAGACTGGAACTGCGCACGTTGCTCCCGGTGTGTGTCTGACCCAGGGATATGGAGACTGGAACTGCGCACGTAGCTCCCGGTGTGGGTCTGAGCCAGGGATACGGAGACTGTAACCGAGCAAGGTGCTCCCGGTGTGTGTCTGATCCAGGGATATGGAGACTGGAACCATGCACGGTGCGCCTGGTGTGGGTCTGATCCAGGGATATGGAGACTGGAACTGTGCACGGTGCTCCCGGTGTGGGTCTGACCCAGGGACATGGAGACTGGAACTGTGTACGGTGCTCCCATGTGGGTCTGACCCAGGGATACGGAGACTGGAACTGCGCACTTTGCTCCCAGTGTGTGTCTGACCCAGAGATAAGGAGACTAAAACTGTACACGGTGCTCCCGTTAAGGTCTGACCCGGGGCATGGAGACTGGAACTGTGTACGGTGCTCGCGTTGTGGGTCTGACCCCGGGACATGGAGACTGGAACTGTGCACGGTGCTCCCGTGTGGGTCTGACCCAGGGATACGGAGACTGGAACTGTGCACGGTGCTCCCGGAGTGTGTCTGTCCCAGGGACACGGAGACTGGAGCAGTGCACGGTGCTCCCGGTGTGGGTCTGACCCAGGGATACAGAGACTGGAACTGTGCACGGTACTCCCGGTGTGGGTCTAACCCAGAGACACGGAGACTGGAACTGTGCACGGTGCTCCCGGCGTGGGTCTGACCCAGGGATACAGAGACTGGAACTGCGCACGTTGCTCCCGGTGTGTGTCTGACCCAGGGATACGGAGACTAGAACTGCGGACGTAGCTCCCGGTGTGGATCTGACCAAGGGATATGGAGACTGGAACTGTGCACGGTGCTCCCGTGTGGGTCTGACCCAGGGATACGGAGACTGGAACTGTGCACGGTGCTCCCGGTGTGTGTCTGACCCAGGGACACGGAGACTTGAACTGCGCACGTAGCTCCCGGTGTGGGTCTGACCCAGGAATACGGAGACTGGAACCGTGCACGGTGCTCCCGGTGTGGGTCTGACCCAGGGATAGGGAGACTGGAACTGCGCACGTAGCTCCCACAGTGGGACTGACCCAGGGATACGGAGACTGGAACTGTGCACGGTACTCCCGGTGTGGGTCTGACCCAGGGACAAGGAGACTGGATCTGTGCCCGGTGCTCCCGGTGTGGGTCTGACCCAGGGATAGGGAGACTGGAACCGTGCACGGTGCTCCCGGCGTGGGTCTGACCCAGGGATACGCAGACTGGAACTGCGCACGTTGCTCCCGGTGTGTGTCTGACCCAGGGATATGGAGACTGGAACTGCGCACGTAGCTCCCGGTGTGGGTCTGAGCCAGGGATACGGAGACTGGAACCGAGCAAGGTGCTCCCGGTGTGTGTCTGATCCAGGGATATGGAGACTGGAACCATGCATGGTGCGCCTGGTGTGGGTCTGATCCAGGGATATGGAGACTGGAACTGTGCACGGTGCTCCCGGTGTGGGTCTGACCCAGGGACATGGAGACTGGAACTGTGTACGGTGCTCCCATGTGGGTCTGACCCAGGGATACGGAGACTGGAACTGCGCACTTTGCTCCCAGTGTGTGTCTGACCCAGGGATACGGAGACTGGAACTGCGCACGTAGCTCTCGATGTGGGTCTGACCCAGGGATATGGAGACTGGAACCATGCACGATGTTCCCGGTATGGGTCTGACCCAGGGACACAGAGACTGGAACTGCGCACGTAGCTCCCGGTGTGTGTCTGACCCAGGAATACGGAGACTGGAACCATGCACGGTGCTCCTGGTGTGGGTCTGACCCAGGGATACGGAGACTGGAACCGTGCACGGTGCTCCCGGCTTGGGTCTGACCCAGGGATACGGGGACTGGAACCGTGCACGGTGCTCCCAGTGTGGGTCTGACCCCGTGTCACGGAGACTGGAACCGTCCATGGTGCTCCCGGTGTGGGTCTGACCCAGAGATACGGAGACTGGAACTGTGCACGGTGCTCCCGGTGTGGGTCTGAGCCAGGAATACGGAGACTAAAACTGTGCACGGTGCTCCCGGTGTGGTTCTGACACAGGGATACGGAGACTGGAACTGTGTACGGTGCTCCCTGTGTGGGTCTGACCCAGGGACACGGAGACTGGAGCCGTGTACGGTGCTCCCGGTGTGGGTCTGACCCAGGGATACGGAGACTGGAACTGTGTACGGTGCTCCCGGTGTAGGTCTGACCCAGGGATAGACAGACTGGAACTGTGCACGGTACTCCCGGTGTGGGTCTAACCCAGAGACACGGACACTGGAACTGTGCACGGTGCTCCCGGTGTGGGTCTGACCAGGAGATACGGAGACTGGAACTGTGCATGGTGCTCCCGGTGTGGGTCTGACCCAGGGACACGGAGACTGGAACTGCGCACATAGCTCCCGGTGTGGGTCTGACCCAGGAATACGGAGACTGGAACCGTACACGGTGCTCCCGGCTTGGGTCTGACCCAGGGATACGGGGACTGGAACCGTGCACGGTGCTCCCAGAGTGGGTCTGACCCAGGGACATGGAGACTGGAACTGTGCACGGTGCTCCCGTGTGGGTCTGACCCAGGGATACGGAGACTGGAACTGTGCACGGTGCTCCCGGTGTGGGTCTGACCCAAGGATACGAAGACTGGAACTGTGCACGGTGCTCCCGGTGTGGATCTGACCCAGGAATACACAGACTGGAACTGTGCACAGTGCTCCCGGAGTGGGTCTGTCCCAGGGACACGGAGACTGGAACTGTGCATGGTGCTCCCATGTGGGTCTGACCCAGGGATACGGAGACTGGAACTGTGTACGGTGCTCCCGGTGTGGGTCTGACCCAGGGATACGGAGACTGGAACTGTGTACGGTGCTCCCGGTGTAGGTCTGACCCAGGGATAGAGAGACTGGAACTGTGGGTGCTCCCGGTGTGGTTCTGACCCAGGGATACGGAGACTGGAACCGTGCACGGTGCTCCCTGTGTGGGTCTGACCCAGGGACTTGGAGACTGGAACTGTGCACGGTGCTCCCGGTGTGGGTCTGACCCAGGGATAGGGAGACTGGAACCGTGCACGGTGCTCCCGGTGTGGGTCTGACCCAGGGACACGGACACTGGAACTGTGCACGGTGCTCCCGGCGTGGGTCTGACCCAGGGATACGGAGACTGGAACTGCGCACATTGCTCCCGGTGTGTGTCTGACCCAGGGATAGGGAGACTGGAACTGCGCACGTAGCTCCCGGAGTGTGTCTGTCCCAGGGACACGGAGACTGGAGCAGTGCACGGTGCTCCCGGTGTGGGTCTGACCCAGGGATACAGAGACTGGAACTGTGCACGGTACTCCCGGTGTGGGTCTAACCCAGAGACACGGAGACTGGAACTGTGCACGGTGCTCCCGGCGTGGGTCTGACCCAGGGATACAGAGACTGGAACTGCGCACGTTGCTCCCGGTGTGTGTCTGACCCAGGGATACGGAGACTAGAACTGCGCACGTAGCTCCCGGTGTGGATCTGACCAAGGGATATGGAGACTGGAACTGTGCACGGTGCTCCCGTGTGGGTCTGACCCAGGGATACGGAGACTGGAACTGTGCACGGTGCTCCCGGTGTGGGTCTGAGCCAGGAATACGGAGACTAAAACTGTGCACGGTGCTCCCGGTGTGGTTCTGACCCAGGGATACGGAGACTGGAACTGTGTACGGTGCTCCCTGTGTGGGTCTGACCCAGGGACACGGAGACTGGAGCCGTGTACGGTGCTCCCGGCGTGGGTCTGACCCAGGGATACGCAGACTGGAACTGCGCACGTTGCTCCCGGTGTGTGTCTGACCCAGGGATATGGAGACTGGAACTGCGCACGTAGCTCCCGGTGTGGGTCTGAGCCAGGGATACGGAGACTGGAACCGAGCAAGGTGCTCCCGGTGTGTGTCTGATCCAGGGATATGGAGACTGGAACCATGCATGGTGCGCCTGGTGTGGGTCTGATCCAGGGATATGGAGACTGGAACTGTGCACGGTGCTCCCGGTGTGGGTCTGACCCAGGGACATGGAGACTGGAACTGTGTACGGTGCTCCCATGTGGGTCTGACCCAGGGATACGGAGACTGGAACTGCGCACTTTGCTCCCAGTGTGTGTCTGACCCAGGGATACGGAGACTGGAACTGCGCACGTAGCTCTCGGTGTGGGTCTGACCCAGGGATATGGAGACTGGAACCATGCACGATGTTCCCGGTATGGGTCTGACCCAGGGACACAGAGACTGGAACTGCGCACGTAGCTCCCGGTGTGTGTCTGACCCAGGAATACGGAGACTGGAACCATGCACGGTGCTCCTGGTGTGGGTCTGACCCAGGGATACGGAGACTGGAACCGTGCACGGTGCTCCCGGCTTGGGTCTGACCCAGGGATACAGGGACTGGAACCGTGCACGGTGCTCCCAGTGTGGGTCTGACCCCGTGTCACGGAGACTGGAACCGTCCATGGTGCTCCCGGTGTGGGTCTGACCCAGAGATACGGAGACTGGAACTGTGCACGGTGCTCCCGGTGTGGGTCTGAGCCAGGAATACGGAGACTAAAACTGTGCACGGTGCTCCCGGTGTGGTTCTGACACAGGGATACGGAGACTGGAACTGTGTACGGTGCTCCCTGTGTGGGTCTGACCCAGGGACACGGAGACTGGAGCCGTGTACGGTGCTCCCGGTGTGGGTCTGACCCAGGGATACGGAGACTGGAACTGTGTACGGTGCTCCCGGTGTAGGTCTGACCCAGGGATAGAGAGACTGGAACTGTGCACGGTACTCCCGGTGTGGGTCTAACCCAGAGACACGGAGACTGGAACTGTGCACGGTGCTCCCGGTGTGGGTCTGACCAGGAGATACGGAGACTGGAACTGTGCATGGTGCTCCCGGTGTGGGTCTGACCCAGGGACACGGAGACTGGAACTGCGCACATAGCTCCCGGTGTGGGTCTGACCCAGGAATACGGAGACTGGAACCGTGCACGGTGCTCCCGGCTTGGGTCTGACCCAGGGATACGGGGACTGGAACCGTGCACGGTGCTCCCAGAGTGGGTCTGACCCAGGGACATGGAGACTGGAACTGTGCACGGTGCTCCCGTGTGGGTCTGACCCAGGGATACGGAGACTGGAACTGTGCACGGTGCTCCCGGTGTGGGTCTGACCCAAGGATACGAAGACTGGAACTGTGCACGGTGCTCCCGGTGTGGATCTGACCCAGGAATACACAGACTGGAACTGTGCACAGTGCTCCCGGAGTGGGTCTGTCCCAGGGACACGGAGACTGGAACTGTGCATGGTGCTCCCATGTGGGTCTGACCCAGGGATACGGAGACTGGAACTGTGTACGGTGCTCCCGGTGTGGGTCTGACCCAGGGATACGGAGACTGGAACTGTGTACGGTGCTCCCGGTGTGGGTCTGACCCAGGGATACGGAGACTGGAACTGTGTACGGTGCTCCCGGTGTAGGTCTGACCCAGGGATAGAGAGACTGGAACTGTGGGTGCTCCCGGTGTGGTTCTGACCCAGGGATACGGAGACTGGAACCGTGCACGGTGCTCCCTGTGTGGGTCTGACCCAGGGACTTGGAGACTGGAACTGTGCACGGTGCTCCCGGTGTGGGTCTGACCCAGGGATAGGGAGACTGGAACCGTGCACGGTGCTCCCGGTGTGGGTCTGACCCAGGGACACGGACACTGGAACTGTGCACGGTGCTCGCGGCGTGGGTCTGACCCAGGGATACGGAGACTGGAACTGCGCACATTGCTCCCGGTGTGTGTCTGACCCAGGGATAGGGAGACTGGAACTGCGCACGTAGCTCCCGGTGTGGGTCTGACCCACGGATACGGAGACTGGAACCGTGCACGGTGCTCCCGGTGTGGGTCTGACCCAGGGATACGGAGACTGGAACCGTGCACTGTTTTCCCGATGTGGGTCTGACCCAGGGATACGAAGACTGGAACTATGTACGGTGCTCCTGGTGAGGGTCTGACCCAGGGATACGGAGACTGGAACCGTGCACGGTGCACCCGGTGAGGGTCTGACCCAGGGATACGGAGACTGGAACCGTGCACGGTGCTCCCGGTGAGGGTCTGACCCAGGGGTACGGAGACTGGAACTGGTCACGGTGCTCCTGCTGTGGGTCTGACCCAGGGATACGGAGACTGGAACTCTGCACGGTGCTCCCGGAGTGGGTCTGTCCCAGGGACACGGAGACTGGAACTGTGCATGGTGCTCCCGGTGTGGGTCTGACCCAGAGACACGGAGACTGGAACTGTGCACGCTGATCCCGGTGTGCGTCTGACCCAGGGATACGGAGACTGGAACTGTGCACGGTGCTCCCGGTGTGCGTCTGACCCAGGGATACGGAGACTTGAACCGTGCGCGGTGCTCCCGGTGTGGGTCTGACCCAGAGATACGTGGACTGGAACCGAGCATTGTGCTCCCGGTGTGGGTCTGACCCAGGAATACGGAGACTGGAACTGTGCACGGTGCTCCCGGTGTGGGTCTGACCCAGAGATAGGGAGACTGGAACCATGCACGGTGCTCCCGGCTTGGGTCTGTCCCTGGGATACGGGGACTGGAACTGTGCACGGTGCTCCCGGTGTGGGTCTGACCCAGGGACATGGAGACTGGAACTGTGCACGGTGCTCCCGTGTGGGTCTGACCCAGGGATACTGAGACTGGAACTGTGCACGGTGCTCCCGGTGTGGGTCTGACCCAGGGATAGAGAGACTGGAACCGTGCACGGTGCTCCCGGCGTGGGTCTGACCCAGGGATACGGAGACTGGAACCGCGCACTTGCTCCCGGTGTGGGTCTGACCCAGAGATACGGAGACTGGAACCGCGCACTTGCTCCCGGCGTGGGTCTGTCCCAGTGATACGGAGACTGGAACCGCGCACATTGCTCCCGGTGTGGGTCTGACCCAGGGATACGGAGACTGGAACTGTGCACGGTGCTCCCGGTGTGGGTCTGACCCAGGGATACGGTGACTGGACCCGTGCATTGTGCTCCCGGTGTGGGTCTGACCCAGGGACACGGAGACTGGAACTGTGCACGGTGTTCCCGGTGTGGGTCTGACCCAGGGATAGGGAGACTGGAACTGCGCACGTAGCTCCCACACTGGGACTGACCCAGGGATACGGAGACTGGAACTGTGCACGGTACTCCCGGTGTGGGTCTGACCCAGGGACAAGGAGACTGGATCTGTGCCCGGTGCTCCCGGCGTGGGTCTGACCCAGGGATACAGAGACTGGAACTGCGCACGTTGCTCCCGGTGTGTGTCTGACCCAGGGATACGGAGACTAGAACTGCGCACGTAGCTCCCGGTGTGGATCTGACCAAGGGATATGGAGACTGGAACTGTGCACGGTGCTCCCGTGTGGGTCTGACCCAGGGATACGGAGACTGGAACTGTTCACGGTGCTCCCGGTGTGTGTCTGACCCAGGGACACGGAGACTGGAACTGCGCACGTAGCTCCCGGTGTGGGTCTGACCCAGGAATACGGAGACTGGAACCGTGCACGGTGCTCCCGGTGTGGGTCTGACCCAGGGATAGGGAGACTGGAACTGCACACGTAGCTCCCACAGTGGTACTGACCCAGGGATACGGAGACTGGAACTGTGCACGGTACTCCCGGTGTGGGTCTGACCCGGGGACAAGGAGACTGGATCTGTGCCCGGTGCTCCCGGTGTGGGTCTGACCCAGGGATAGGGAGACTGGAACCGTGCACGGTGCTCCCGGCGTGGGTCTGACCCAGGGATACGCAGACTGGAACTGCGCACGTTGCTCCCGGTGTGTGTCTGACCCAGGGATATGGAGACTGGAACTGCGCACGTAGCTCCCGGTGTGGGTCTGAGCCAGGGATACGGAGACTGGAACCGAGCAAGGTGCTCCCGGTGTGTGTCTGATCCAGGGATATGGAGACTGGAACCATGCACGGTGCGCCTGGTGTGGGTCTGATCCAGGGATATGGAGACTGGAACTGTGCACGGTGCTCCCGGTGTGGGTCTGACCCAGGGACATGGAGACTGGAACTGTGTACGGTGCTCCCATGTGGGTCTGACCCAGGGATACGGAGACTGGATCTGCGCACTTTGCTCCCAGTGTGTGTCTGACCCAGAGATAAGGAGACTAAAACTGTGCACGGTGCTCCCGTTAAGGTCTGACCCGGGGCATGGAGACTGGAACTGTGTACGGTGCTCGCGTTGTGGGTCTGACCCAGGGACATGGAGACTGGAACTGTGCACGGTGCTCCCGTGTGGGTCTGACCCAGGGATACGGAGACTGGAACTGTGCACGGTGCTCCCGGAGTGTGTCTGTCCCAGGGACACGGAGACTGGAGCAGTGCACGGTGCTCCCGGTGTGGGTCTGACCCAGGGATACAGAGACTGGAACTGTGCACGGTACTCCCGGTGTGGGTCTAACCCAGAGACACGGAGACTGGAACTGTGCACGGTGCTCCCGGCGTGGGTCTGACCCAGCGATACAGAGACTGGAACTGCGCACGTTGCTCCCGGTGTGTGTCTGACCCAGGGATACGGAGACTAGAACTGCGCACGTAGCTCCCGGTGTGGATCTGACCAAGGGATATGGAGACTGGAACTGTGCACGGTGCTCCCGTGTGGGTCTGACCCAGGGATACGGAGACTGGAACTGTGCACGGTGCTCCCGGTGTGTGTCTGACCCAGGGACACGGAGACTGGAACTGCGCACGTAGCTCCCGGTGTGGGTCTGACCCAGGAATACGGAGACTGGAACCGTGCACGGTGCTCCCGGTGTGGGTCTGACCCAGGGATAGGGAGACTGGAACTGCGCACGTAGCTCCCACAGTGGGACTGACCCAGGGATATGGAGACTGGAACTGTGCACGGTACTCCCGGTGTGGGTCTGACCCAGGGACAAGGAGACTGGATCTGTGCCCGGTGCTCCCGGTGTGGGTCTGACCCAGGGATAGGGAGACTGGAACCGTGCACGGTGCTCCCGGCGTGGGTCTGACCCAGGGATACGCAGACTGGAACTGCGCACGTTGCTCCCGGTGTGTGTCTGACCCAGGGATATGGAGACTGGAACTGCGCACGTAGCTCCCGGTGTGGGTCTGAGCCAGGGATACGGAGACTGGAACCGAGCAAGGTGCTCCCGGTGTGTGTCTGATCCAGGGATATGGAGACTGGAACCATGCATGGTGCGCCTGGTGTGGGTCTGATCCAGGGATATGGAGACTGGAACTGTGCACGGTGCTCCCGGTGTGGGTCTGACCCAGGGACATGGAGACTGGAACTGTGTACGGTGCTCCCATGTGGGTCTGACCCAGGGATACGGAGACTGGAACTGCGCACTTTGCTCCCAGTGTGTGTCTGACCCAGGGATACGGAGACTGGAACTGCGCACGTAGCTCTCGGTGTGGGTCTGACCCAGGGATATGGAGACTGGAACCATGCACGATGTTCCCGGTATGGGTCTGACCCAGGGACACAGAGACTGGAACTGCGCACGTAGCTCCCGGTGTGTGTCTGACCCAGGAATACGGAGACTGGAACCATGCACGGTGCTCCTGGTGTGGGTCTGACCCAGGGATACGGAGACTGGAACCGTGCACGGTGCTCCCGGCTTGGGTCTGACCCAGGGATACGGGGACTGGAACCGTGCACGGTGCTCCCAGTGTGGGTCTGACCCCGTGTCACGGAGACTGGAACCGTCCATGGTGCTCCCGGTGTGGGTCTGACCCAGAGATACGGAGACTGGAACTGTGCACGATGTTCCCGGTATGGGTCTGACCCAGGGACACAGAGACTGGATCTGCGCACTTTGCTCCCAGTGTGTGTCTGACCCAGAGATAAGGAGACTAAAACTGTGCACGGTGCTCCCGTTAAGGTCTGACCCGGGGCATGGAGACTGGAACTGTGTACGGTGCTCGCGTTGTGGGTCTGACCCAGGGACATGGAGACTGGAACTGTGCACGGTGCTCCCGTGTGGGTCTGACCCAGGGATACGGAGACTGGAACTGTGCACGGTGCTCCCGGAGTGTGTCTGTCCCAGGGACACGGAGACTGGAGCAGTGCACGGTGCTCCCGGTGTGGGTCTGACCCAGGGATACAGAGACTGGAACTGTGCACGGTACTCCCGGTGTGGGTCTAACCCAGAGACACGGAGACTGGAACTGTGCACGGTGCTCCCGGCGTGGGTCTGACCCAGGGATACAGAGACTGGAACTGCGCACGTTGCTCCCGGTGTGTGTCTGACCCAGGGATACGGAGACTAGAACTGCGCACGTAGCTCCCGGTGTGGATCTGACCAAGGGATATGGAGACTGGAACTGTGCACGGTGCTCCCGTGTGGGTCTGACCCAGGGATACGGAGACTGGAACTGTGCACGGTGCTCCCGGTGTGTGTCTGACCCAGGGACACGGAGACTGGAACTGCGCACGTAGCTCCCGGTGTGGGTCTGACCCAGGAATACGGAGACTGGAACCGTGCACGGTGCTCCCGGTGTGGGTCTGACCCAGGGATAGGGAGACTGGAACTGCGCACGTAGCTCCCACAGTGGGACTGACCCAGGGATATGGAGACTGGAACTGTGCACGGTACTCCCGGTGTGGGTCTGACCCAGGGACAAGGAGACTGGATCTGTGCCCGGTGCTCCCGGTGTGGGTCTGACCCAGGGATAGGGAGACTGGAACCGTGCACGGTGCTCCCGGCATGGGTCTGACCCAGGGATACGCAGACTGGAACTGCGCACGTTGCTCCCGGTGTGTGTCTGACCCAGGGATATGGAGACTGGAACTGCGCACGTAGCTCCCGGTGTGGGTCTGAGCCAGGGATACGGAGACTGGAACCGAGCAAGGTGCTCCCGGTGTGTGTCTGATCCAGGGATATGGAGACTGGAACCATGCATGGTGCGCCTGGTGTGGGTCTGATCCAGGGATATGGAGACTGGAACTGTGCACGGTGCTCCCGGTGTGGGTCTGACCCAGGGACATGGAGACTGGAACTGTGTACGGTGCTCCCATGTGGGTCTGACCCAGGGATACGGAGACTGGAACTGCGCACTTTGCTCCCAGTGTGTGTCTGACCCAGGGATACGGAGACTGGAACTGCGCACGTAGCTCTCGGTGTGGGTCTGACCCAGGGATATGGAGACTGGAACCATGCACGATGTTCCCGGTATGGGTCTGACCCAGGGACACAGAGACTGGAACTGCGCACGTAGCTCCCGGTGTGTGTCTGACCCAGGAATACGGAGACTGGAACCATGCACGGTGCTCCTGGTGTGGGTCTGACCCAGGGATACGGAGACTGGAACCGTGCACGGTGCTCCCGGCTTGGGTCTGACCCAGGGATACGGGGACTGGAACCGTGCACGGTGCTCCCAGTGTGGGTCTGACCCCGTGTCACGGAGACTGGAACCGTCCATGGTGCTCCCGGTGTGGGTCTGACCCAGAGATACGGAGACTGGAACTGTGCACGGTGCTCCCGGTGTGGGTCTGAGCCAGGAATACGGAGACTAAAACTGTGCACGGTGCTCCCGGTGTGTGTCTGACCCAGGGACACGGAGACTGGAACTGCGCACGTAGCTCCCGGTGTGGGTCTGACCCAGGAATACGGAGACTGGAACCGTGCACGGTGCTCCCGGTGTGGGTCTGACCCAGGGATAGGGAGACTGGAACTGCGCACGTAGCTCCCACAGTGGGACTGACCCAGGGATATGGAGACTGGAACTGTGCACGGTACTCCCGGTGTGGGTCTGACCCAGGGACAAGGAGACTGGATCTGTGCCCGGTGCTCCCGGTGTGGGTCTGACCCAGGGATAGGGAGACTGGAACCGTGCACGGTGCTCCCGGCGTGGGTCTGACCCAGGGATACGCAGACTGGAACTGCGCACGTTGCTCCCGGTGTGTGTCTGACCCAGGGATATGGAGACTGGAACTGCGCACGTAGCTCCCGGTGTGGGTCTGAGCCAGGGATACGGAGACTGGAACCGAGCAAGGTGCTCCCGGTGTGGGTCTGACCCAGGGACATGGAGACTGGAACTGTGTACGGTGCTCCCATGTGGGTCTGACCCAGGGATACGGAGACTGGAACTGCGCACTTTGCTCCCAGTGTGTGTCTGACCCAGGGATACGGAGACTGGAACTGCGCACGTAGCTCTCGGTGTGGGTCTGACCCAGGGATATGGAGACTGGAACCATGCACGATGTTCCCGGTCTGGGTCTGACCCAGGGACACAGAGACTGGAACTGCGCACGTAGCTCCCGGTGTGTGTCTGACCCAGGAATACGGAGACTGGAACCATGCACGGTGCTCCTGGTGTGGGTCTGACCCAGGGACACGGAGACTGGAGCCGTGTACGGTGCTCCCGGTGTGCGTCTGACCCAGGGATACGGAGACTGGAACTGTGTACGGTGCTCCCGGTGTAGGTCTGACCCAGGGATAGAGAGACTGGAACTGTGCACGGTACTCCCGGTGTGGGTCTAACCCAGAGACACGGAGACTGGAACTGTGCACGGTGCTCCCGGTGTGGGTCTGACCAGGAGATACGGAGACTGGAACTGTGCATGGTGCTCCCGGTGTGGGTCTGACCCAGGGACACGGAGACTGGAACTGCGCACATAGCTCCCGGTGTGGGTCTGACCCAGGAATACGGAGACTGGAACCGTGCACGGTGCTCCCGGCTTGGGTCTGACCCAGGGATACGGGGACTGGAACCGTGCACGGTGCTCCCAGAGTGGGTCTGACCCAGGGACATGGAGACTGGAACTGTGCACGGTGCTCCCGTGTGGGTCTGACCCAGGGATACGGAGACTGGAACTGTGCACGGTGCTCCCGGTGTGGGTCTGACCCAAGGATACGAAGACTGGAACTGTGCACGGTGCTCCCGGTGTGGATCTGACCCAGGAATACACAGACTGGAACTGTGCACAGTGCTCCCGGAGTGGGTCTGTCCCAGGGACACGGAGACTGGAACTGTGCATGGTGCTCCCATGTGGGTCTGACCCAGGGATACGGAGACTGGAACTGTGTACGGTGCTCCCGGTGTGGGTCTGACCCAGGGATACGGAGACTGGAACTGTGTACGGTGCTCCCGGTGTGGGTCTGACCCAGGGATACGGAGACTGGAACTGTGTACGGTGCTCCCGGTGTAGGTCTGACCCAGGGATAGAGAGACTGGAACTGTGGGTGCTCCCGGTGTGGTTCTGACCCAGGGATACGGAGACTGGAACCGTGCACGGTGCTCCCTGTGTGGGTCTGACCCAGGGACTTGGAGACTGGAACTGTGCACGGTGCTCCCGGTGTGGGTCTGACCCAGGGATAGGGAGACTGGAACCGTGCACGGTGCTCCCGGTGTGGGTCTGACCCAGGGACACGGACACTGGAACTGTGCACGGTGCTCCCGGCGTGGGTCTGACCCAGGGATACGGAGACTGGAACTGCGCACATTGCTCCCGGTGTGTGTCTGACCCAGGGATAGGGAGACTGGAACTGCGCACGTAGCTCCCGGTGTGGGTCTGACCCACGGATACGGAGACTGGAACCGTGCACGGTGCTCCCGGTGTGGGTCTGACCCAGGGATACGGAGACTGGAACCGTGCACTGTTTTCCCGATGTGGGTCTGACCCAGGGATACGAAGACTGGAACTATGTACGGTGCTCCTGGTGAGGGTCTGACCCAGGGATACGGAGACTGGAACCGTGCACGGTGCACCCGGTGAGGGTCTGACCCAGGGATACGGAGACTGGAACCGTGCACGGTGCTCCCGGTGAGGGTCTGACCCAGGGGTACGGAGACTGGAACTGGTCACGGTGCTCCTGCTGTGGGTCTGACCCAGGGATACGGAGACTGGAACTCTGCACGGTGCTCCCGGAGTGGGTCTGTCCCAGGGATACGGAGACTGGAACTGTGCATGGTGCTCCCGGTGTGGTTCTGACCCAGAGACACGGAGACTGGAACTGTGCACGCTGCTCCCGGTGTGCGTCTGACACAGGGATACGGAGACTGGAACTGTGCACGGTGCTCCCGGTGTGCGTCTGACCCAGGGATACGGAGACTTGAACCGTGCGCGGTGCTCCCGGTGTGGGTCTGACCCAGAGATACGTGGACTGGAACCGTGCATGGTGCTCCCGGTGTGAGTCTTACCCAGGAATACGGAGACTGGAACTGTGCACGGTGCTCCCGGTGTGGGTCTGACCCAGAGATAGGGAGACTGGAACCATGCACGGTGCTCCCGGCTTGGGTCTGTCCCTGGGATACGGGGACTGGAACTGTGCACGGTGCTCCCGGTGTGGGTCTGACCCAGGGACATGGAGACTGGAACTGTGCACGGTGCTCCCGTGTGGGTCTGACCCAGGGATACTGAGACTGGAACTGTGCACGGTGCTCCCGGTGTGGGTCTGACCCAGGGATAGAGAGACTGGAACCGTGCACGGTGCTCCCGGCGTGGGTCTGACCCAGGGATACGGAGACTGGAACCGCGCACTTGCTCCCGGTGTGGGTCTGTCCCAGTGATACGGAGACTGGAACCGCGCACATTGCTCCCGGTGTGGGTCTGACCCAGGGATACGGAGACTGGAACTGTGCACGGTGCTCCCGGTGTGGGTCTGACCCAGGGATACGGTGACTGGACCCGTGCATTGTGCTCCCAGTGTGGGTCTGACCCAGGGACACGGAGACTGGAACTGTGCACGGTGTTCCCGGTATGGGTCTGACCCAGGGATACGGAGACTGGAACCGTGCACGTTGCTCCCGGTGTGGGTCTGACCCAGGGATAAGGAGACCAGAACCCTGCACAGGGCTCCCAGCAAGTAGGGAGAATCTGAGGGGGATATTTTTTCCTGGTGGTGATGGGATCAGGGACACACCGTCTGAGGGGTGGTGGAGGCATAGACTCTCACAGCACTGAAGTACCTGGATGAGGATTTGAAAGGCCTAGGCAGAGCGGAAAGTGAAGTTCTGCTAAATGTCGTTCGTGCAGATGGGTGATGCAATGGTTAGCATTGACATGCTGGTCCAAAGGTCCAGCTTGGCTGTGTCTGGGATCAAAATGAAATACTTATTTGAGTTTGTTTTTTTATTGAGATACAGCACCATATCAGCCCTTCGAGCTTGATGCCCAGTGATCCCCAATTTAATCCTTGCCCAATCACGGGACCATTTACAGTGACCATTTCACCTACGAGTCAGTTCATCTTTGTACTGTGGGAGGAAACCGGAGCACCTGGAGGAAACCCGCATGTTCACAGGTTGAACTCCTTAAAGACAAGGGAGGGAATTGAACCCGGGTCGCTGAGACTATAAAGCATTGTGCTGACCACTGGGCTACTGTGCTACGCACGGTACATATTTCATCAGAGAGGAAAATTATCGAGATCACCCAGAGGATAGAGGTATTGGGGGTGGGGGGAGCAGAACACAGATAACTAACAGCAAATTGTCAAAACATATTGGGGAATTATGATGGAGGGCTTGTAAAATCTATCTGAATTGAGGTTCGTGTTCAGGGCCAACGGAATGTCCAGGATAACTTTCTGTTGCGGTATGTCTCCTTGTTGTTGCTTTGAGTGTGTTGCGAGCGTTTATAGTGGGGGAAGCGTTTACGTGGTTGTAATCAGAACACTCTCTGGAAAAGTTGAGGGGGCACGTGATATTAATTGGAGGGTGACCGATCTCAATGGATGGTGAACATAGTCTGCCCTGGGCTAATTTGAATGGAAGTTTGCCAGGAAAACAGTGAAAAAAATCAATAGTCTGTCTTGAGAGGCAAGTTGGCCTCGGGTAGGGTTGAGGCCTAGAAAGAGGAAGCGACACCGGGGCTCCCAGGTTGACAAAACGGACAGGTGTGGAAGTCAAAACCAAGACAATGCAAGAAAAAAGAGGCAGCCAGTGTTGTGTTGGGCTGTAAACACTGACAGGATCAAGGTTGGTTACAAAAGAGTTGGAGGGGAAGTAAGAACTAACACAAGATCTTATGAGAAAATTTGAGTCATCAACATAACTGGGAAATGGAGAAGTGCCGTGGGGGGAGTGAAGAGTAAAAGGCATAGAGGGCAGAGATGTGGAGATCTTTGGTTTATTATTAAAGTCGGCATGGAACGTAGAACTATACAGCACGGGAAGAAGTCCTTCAGCCCACAATGTTGTGCGAAACCAATTAAATTAGTAATCAAATGACCAACTAAACTAGTCCCTTCTACCCACACCATGTCCATACACTTCCATTTCCTTCACATTCACGTGCCTAAATAAACCTCTTAAAAATCCCTGGTAAACTATATCTGCCTCTCCCACCACCCCAGGCCGTGCATTTAAGGCACCCAGCACTACCTGTAAAAAAAACTTGCCCCTAACATCTCATTTGAACTTACCCCCTCTCACCTCTGGTATTAGACTTTTTAACCTTGGGAAAAAAAAGATGCTGGCTGTCTATTCTATTTATACCCCATAATCTATCAGGTATCCCCTCAGCCTCCACCATTCCAGAGAAAACAGCCCAAGTTTGTCTAATATCTCCTTATAGCTCATGCCCTCTAAGCTGGGCAACATCCTGGTGAACCTCTTCTGCACCCTCTCCAAATCCTCAACATCCTTCCTGTAATGGGGTGAGCAGAACTCTATGCAATATTCCAGCTGCAGCCTAACTAAAGTCTGCAACATAACTTCCTGGTTTTTCAACTCAATGTCTCAAGTAATAAAGGCAAGCATGCCATTTGCTTTCTTAACCACCCTGTTAAGCTGAGTAGCCACTTTCAGAGAGCTATGATCTTGGATCCCAAGGTCCCGCTGCTCATCTTGCCTTTAATGGTGTACCGCCTCTTTACATTTGACCTACCAACATGCAACACCTCACTTTTGGTTGGGTTGAACTCTATCTGCCCATATCTGATCTATATCCTTCGCCAGCCTTCTACATCATCAATCTTGGTATTTCCTGCAAACTTAACCCACCCATCTACGTACATCTTCATCCAGGTCATTTATACACATCACAAACAGCAGAATTCCCAATGCAGATCCCTGCAGAGCACCGCTATTCATAGACCTCCAGCTAGAATAAGTCCCTTCGACCAGTACCTTCTGTCTTCTATGGCAAGCCAATTCTGAATCCAAACAGCCCCCCCCATGAAGGACCTCATCAAACGCCAAGGCTGGGGGACCTCATCAAACTCAAGGCTGTGGGGTCAATTGTATTTAATTTTAGTAATTATAATTATTGTATTTATTGTATTAGGAAACTATTTAATATTGTTATAACTATTAACTACTATCTGCAATTCTGACTGCCCGATACAAATGTTCATTTCTGATTACCCATTATAGGAAGAGTGTAGAGGCTTGGAGAAAGTGCAGAAGAGGTTCACTGGGATGTTATTGTATTAGAGAGCATGAATTATAGGGAGAGGTTGGACAAGCTTGAATTGTTCTCGAGGGAGCTGAGGGAGAGTTGATGGAAGTTTATAAAAGCAGAATATGGTGTTCCAAAATCAGAGAAAGTACAGTGCACTTTGACAGTAAAATGCAAAGGCCACAACAAAGAGTTCGACAGTCCATCATAATGTACTAGGGCACTGTTCAACAGCCCTGCAACAATGGGGAAGAAGCTGGTTGTATCTGCTTTCCAGCTTTTGTATCTTCTGCCTGATCGAGGAAGAGAATCTCTGCGATTTGTGGGGTCTTTGATTATGTTGGCTGCTTTACAAGAGGGGAGGCTGGTTTCCTCGATGTGCTGAGCTGAGCCTACAACCGTAGGCTCCTGTGGTCACAGATAGAATAGTTGCCGTACCAAGCTGTGATGCATCTAGATACCTTACTTTCTGTGGGTCATTGATCAAAATTGATAGGAGCGTTGCACAAAGATCCTCAGGATAAGGTTTAAGTGCTGAGCGTAGTCTTGTAAAGGAACGATGTTATTGAACTAGAAGAAGATGGAGTCGGCCATTGGGCCCGTCGAGCCTGTTCCACCATTCCACGAGACCATGGCTGATCTGGCCAATGAATCGGCTCCATCTACCTGCATTAGCCCCATAACCCTTAATTCCCCTGCCATCCAAGTCCTTCTACCTACAGTATGTCTTAAGCATATCTAATGAGACAGCTTCTGCAGCTTCCCTGGGCAGAAAATTCCACAGGTTCACCACACTCTGAGAAAAGTAGTTTCTCCTCTTCTCTGTCCTAAATCTGCTCCCCAGAATCTCGAGGTTCTGTCCCCTAGTTCTAGTCTCGCCTACCAGTGGAAACAACTTTCCTGCCTCTACATTATCTACCCCTTTCATTTGCTCTATACTGTATATCCTTATCTATCCCATTTATGTATTTCTACAAGATCACCTCTCACTCTTCTGAATGCCAGCGAGTTTAGCCCTGGGTGGCTCAATCTCTCCACCTCATTTTGGGAATCAACCTGGTGAGCCTCCTCTGCACCAGCTCCAAAGCAGCTGCCTTGAGCATATCTGTTTAAGGGAATTGGAGGAAAGTATGGCAGGGATGTCAAGCATGCTTTTTTCTGCACAGAGAGCGATGGCACGTGTTGCAGGGGTGGTGGTAGAGGAAGCTACGTTAGGGATGTTTAACATCCTCTTCGATGGATGTAATAAAATGCAGGGCTATGCGGGAGGGAAGTGTTAGATTGATCTTGGAGTGGGTTAAAAGGTCGGCGCAACATCATGGGCTGAATGGCTTTTCTGAGGTGTGAAGTTCAATGTTTCATGTTCTATATCATTTCTCAGAGCGCAGAAAAGATTTACGCAGGATGTTGCCTGGACCGGGGCGGGGGGTAGGGGAGGGTGCGGGGGCTGAGACTGAGGTACAGTGAGAAGTTGCATTGACTAGGACTTTTACCCCCTGGAATGTAGGAGACCGAGGGTGTCCTGTCAAAGGTATAACATCGCAAGAAGCATAGACAAGATGAGAGCATCTTTTCCTAAAAGGTGGTGGGGGAGGGGGCTAACAACAAGTGGGCAAGTAGTTAAAGATCAAATTTAAAAGCAACGTCGGGGTCACACAGAAATAATGATTGAAAATAAATTTATTATCAAAGTACGTATGTGTCAGCTTGCACTACTTCCAGATTCATTTTCTTGCAGGCATTCATAGGAAGTTAGAGAAAAACAATAGAATTTATGAAAGACTCTAGATTTTAAAATCCTGACAAATAACCAAAGCACAGAAGAAGTCAAGCTGTGGGAGTGGTAATAACGATGTAAATAAATAACACTGAGAACACGAGTCTGTGAGAGTGAGCCTCTGGGTTCTGGAGTCAGTTCAGTGCCGAGTCGAGACACTGGTTCAGGAGCCTGATGGTTGAAAGGTAATAACTATCCCTGAATCTGGTCGTGTGGGACCTAACGCTTCTGTACCTCCTGTTCGATGAAATTACAGACCATAGTCTGGATGGTGAGGATTCAAGGTCTGACCAACAACTGAACCTCTTGACCATGCCTGAGTGCTTCTGAGCACGGAGTTGCTGCCACGTGATTGGCTGATCAGATATCTGCATTCAGAGTGGGCGTGCAGCTCTACCTAATAAATGCCCACTGGCTGCATGTCAATGATGATAAATCTGATCTCAATAACTTTCTGCAGCTTGCTTATTGTAAGCGCTGGTCTAAACTCCTCTGACGGTATGAGATTACACCACTTCCTCTGGCAGCACATTGCTCATATCAGGAAAGGAAGTGTGCATAAATGTAACTGCAACAGACTAGACAGTGCAGAGTCAGAAATATTGCACTGTAGAATTTCGATAGTCTCTTGGCATGGATTTAGAACATAGACCATTGTACACACAGGATCAGGCCCTTCAGCCCACACTGCCTGTGCTAACCATGTCAAATTAAGCTAAATCTCTTCACGTTCTTTCATTCTTTACATATTTGAGTCTGTCTAAATGCCTCTCAAACAGTTCTATTGAATATTCCTCCAGCGTCACCCCTGGCAGCAGGTCCCAGGGTTCCACCACACTCTGTGAAAAGAGATTGTCCCACATATTTCCACTGAACTTCCCCCCTCCCCACCTGCCGTTCTCCCACCTCTAGTATTTAACATTTCCAACCTGGATAAGAAAGACTCTATCTGCCCTGCCTGTGGTTTTGTGAAGAGGGTGCGGAGAAAGGTGCAAGGGTCCGAGTCACGGTTCGTCCCGAGTAGCTGCGCGACGGAGGACACTGGCGGTGCTGCTGGCGGACCACCAGCACGGTGAAAGACGTCCGCTGCTCTGCCAGCACACCGAGATGTGCGTGAACTGCAGGGGTGCGTGCTGACGAGTGCCCTGAGCATGGTGCAGCCACCCCAGGTGCTCTGTGGGGGAGGACCACGATGTGGGGTTCTTCCCCTAATGACAGGGAGGGGCCGGGTTGGGTGAGGAAGCCCTTCAGTTATTGTTAGTAAGCTACTCCCTCAGGGGGGGCACATGAGAGGCAATAACACAAGAGGTTGAAGTAATGTGATTGATGACTCCTTAATGCATTTTCTAGCAATAGTTGACTGGAAACATTACAAAGTTTACTTTTGTAAATATTTTTATTATGAATATAGTTTACTTTTTTAATCTATGACTCTCATAATATTTTAAGCTTCGCCCCTCATGCTCCAGAGAAAACAATCCAAGTTTGTCCAACCTCCCCTTACAGCTCATGCCCTCTAAACCAGGCAGCGTCCTGGTGAACCTCCTCTGCACCCCCTCCAAAGTCTCCACTCCGTTCCGGTAAAGGGGTGAACAGATCTGCGAAGTTTTCTAGCTGCAACGTGACTTCCTGACTTTTATACTCAACGCCCAACCAGTGAAGTCAAGCATGCCCTATACCTCCTCTATCACCTGCTTGTGTAGCCACTTCCAGTGAGAGCCTTGGACTTTCACCCCAAGATCCCTCAACTAATTTGTGAAGAGAGCTTTGTGTTTAACCAGTCTGATAGTATTTGTTGATGAGTGTGTTGCTGAGGGTGGTACAGTAGGTCATGGATCTGGTCTCCCGGGAGGATCATTGTAGCTTAATAGTTTATTGGGATGCTGGTGTCGCAACAGCATCAGCGCCGGACTCCGGAGCGAAGGGTCCCAGGTTCGAATCCGAGTCGGGTCACCCCCGAGCACGCTTTCCATCCGTGCCAGGTCGAGCGTCGAGCTAGCCACTCGGCCTCGTAAAAAAATACAAGGGTCGAGTCAGCAGCGTTCATATCGCGACCCGGTTAATCCGAAAGGAGACTGATCCTGACACCAGAAAAGAATGGCTGACTGTCTGGTGCGACACGCTAAAAAAAAAATTATGGTATCATTGTCACAAGTTCCAAGATACAGTCAGTCTCAGGGTGGCCTGGTGATAACAGAGATCAAGCTATTACACAGTAACAATGCAGAATAAAGTGTAACAGCTACAGAGAAAGAGCAGAGCAGGTAGACAATAAAGTGCAAGGTCATAACGAGGTAGACTGTAAGGCCAAGAGTCCAAGAGGTCCGTACAAGAGTTGGTGAGCCTGCTGGTACGAGATTTCAGCCTTTGGCATCCTCTGCCTGATGGAAAGGGGAAGAAGAGAGAATGTCTGGTGTGGTTGGCGTAATTGGTTATGCTGGCGGGTTCACTGAGACAGCAGGAAGTTTAGGCACTCCAAAGGGGGGGGGAGATCATGTCTCTGACGTCTAACATCAGAGAAATGTACACAATATACATCCCAAAATCCTTTCTCTTCACAAACATCCACGAAAACAGAGAAGTGCCCCAAAGAATGAATGACAGTTAAATGTTAGAACCCCAAAGCCCCCCAGCTTTCCCCTTCCACGCATCAGCAGCAGCAAAGCAACGATCCCCCACCCCCACCGGCCAAAAAGCCTCGACACCCCCCCACCAGGCACTCAAGCATCAATAAAGACACAGGCTTGCAGAACCCCAAGACTACTCGTTCACCCAGTATTCGACATACCACAGGCTCTCTCCCTCCCCCTGATAAGGGTAAAGGAGATGCCCCCATTTCCAACAGCCGTGCCCACAGCTCTCCGCAGTTCCTTGCCACGACGGCCGGGGTAGTTGCCGTACCGAGCTGTGATGCATCCAGGCAGAATTGTTTCTGTGAGTGCATCAATAAAAATTTGTAAAAGCTGACGGGGACATGCCGAAATTCTTCAGCCTCCTGCAGAAGCTCCCGTTCACGTCGACAGCTTTGAGGTTGAAAGGTTGAGGGGTTCGTTTTCCGAGAGTGAACGGCACCTGCGGCCTCCCTGGCTCCCAACTCCATAGTCGCCAAGGCCAAGAAATCTCAGCACTGCCAGTCTGGTCTCGGCTAGAATATCAGCTCATTACAGGAGGGACACAGAGTACAAATTTATGGGACATGGGACCAAAGAGAAATGAGAGTTTAAAGCATAGTACAGTGTCTGAACAGGCCCTTGTTGTGACAAACTAATTAGGCTAATGACACCCGACCCTTCGTCCTGGGAGTGGTCCGTATTGCTCCATTCTCTGCACACTCATCTGCCTATCCAAGAGACTCTTGAATGCCTCCGCCACTACCCCAGCAGCAAATTCCAGGCATCCATCATTTGCCCCACACTCCTTGAATGCATGCCCTCTGGGAGAAAGGTACTGGCTGCCATTTGCAGTGCCCGAAACCTGCCAGCTCTCTCCTCAGCTTCAGAGAAAACCACCCAACTTTGTCTACCCTCTCCTTGCCACTCACGGCCTCTAATCCAGGAAGCAAGCTAGCGATCCTCTTCTGCACCCCCTCCAAAAACTTCTCCCCCTTCCTATAACGGGGCAACCACAAATGAATGTGAAACTACAGGTGCAAACTAACCGCAGCTTTACGGAGCTGCAACACAACTTCCCTATTCTTGAAACAAGCGAGAGAAAAAATCAGCAGGTGCTGGGAATCCAAGCGATACACATACACACACACACTGTCACACACACACACACACACTCACACACACACACTCACACACACACACACACACACACACACACACACACACACACTGTCACACACACACACACACACACACACACACACTCACACACACACACACACACACACACTGTCACACACACACACACACTCACACACACACACACACACACACACACACTGTCACACACACACACACACTGTCACACACACACACACTCACACACACACACACACATACACACGCACACTGTCACACACACACACACACACACACACCACTCACACACACACTG